>NW_020451211.1:42252-195534 GCF_003343035.1 Apteryx rowi | reverse complement strand
GGGAGGGAGCGCGCGCGGACGGCGGGAAGGGGGCGCCTCGCGCCGCCTCCGGCAGCCTTTGGCCCGGGCAGCCGTTGGGGCCAGTAGCCGTTGGCGCGGCGCGCCGTGTCCCTGTGAAACGGCGGCGGCGGCGGTGGCTGCTGAATCACCGAAACCAGAGACGGGGGCGAGACCGGCTCGTCGCCGCCCGCAGCCAGGCTGCTCCCGCGGCCGCGGGAGGACGGGTCTGCGGGGACGGGTCTGCCGCACAGCGGCCGCCCCCAGACCCGGCCCGGCCCCCTCGGCTCCCCTCCCCCGGCCCCCCGGCGGCCGCCTTCCCACCCGCTCTCAGTCGGCGCGTCCTAAACGGTAGTTTTGTTGAATTCAGCACAGAGGTGGAAGCGTAGGCGCGGCTAACCCGGGTTTCCAAGCCAAAAGCCCCGCACGGTCAGGGGAATGCCACCTCGTTTTTGATTTCCCACTCGCAGCGCACAGCTTTTGGCTCGTCCTGCCTGGTGTTGATTTCTTTCACACACCGCCAAAGGCAGAGGCAGCCTCTCCCTGCTGGGTTTGTTGTAGCCCCTGCGGGACAGGCTGCTCTGCTCCACATTCTTCCAGCTGTCCAGCAACCAAGGAGCTTGCCATCAGCAGGCTCCGCTGCCTGACAGATTCCTGAGGAAAAGGGGTTACTGTTTTTTTTACCTTCCCTCACCCCCCTGCTGCTGGAAGATTTGGCTCAGGGGTATGTGGCAGGCCTGAAGGAGACATCTAGGGAGGGGAAGGGTGGCCAGAGGGCTGCTGAGTTATTCTTGGCTGTGGGACAGCCCCTAAGGAGCTGCTGCAGCCAAATCTGAATGATGTAGCCAAATCTGAACAAGAGCAGCCTGAGGCTGATTTACATGGAAAGCTAAGCAAGTCCTCAACAGACCAACGATGGCACAAGGCCATCTTTGGCCCCCTTCCTCCACTCACAAGCCAAGCAGAACTTGGGAGGAATTGATCATTTAGGCCACTGTCTTGATTTCTAGTTTAAAAAAAAAAAAAGAAGAAAAAGCCTGAAGCAGATTTTTTAAGAGCAGCTCTTGTATGATACAAATGTACCATGGCCATATCTACCCCCGATTATGTAAACTAGCACAGTGTAAATGAATTTGCCATCAAAAATCCATGACTGGTCACCTGTTCGTCTCTGGCACCAGTTCTGGAGGTGGGATTGGTGGTAGATGAATCTTCAGTCTCCACACTGGAAGGTGCAAGGAGAAACTGTCAAAGTAGCTACGCAAGCAGAGCAGGAGGAAAGTGTTTCCAGACAAAGCTGATGGCGGCAAAGAAGGCAGTACAAAATGCCTGGAGTGGTAAATGCAAGAAGCATAATATCAAAAACATGAGCTGAACAGGCAGCGGTAGTGGGTCCTGGCTATCCCTGATCTCTGAATGTGGTGAGAGCTAGGAGTCAAGGTGCTGTCATACCTATCTGTCCACCAGTGTTAATAAGAAAGGTTTTCTTAGGCATCTAAGGTGGCAAAGAAACTTGAAAATAGCTCTGGACCCAGCTGGGATTTCTCTTATTCCAGCACCTCTGAGTCCAGAGCCATGAAAGTGAGATCCTGAGTTCAGAGTGTGTAGCTAAGCTACTACTATTCAAAGCATGAACACAGTTTTTTCCAGCATAATTTCTGTTGGTTGAAGAGAATTGCCTTCCTTAAGTGCTCTCCAGACTTTATGCAATGTTCTGTGTCTGTTTCCCACTGGTAGTCAGTTCGTACTAAGTCAGAAGTTAGCAACCTAGGAATGTAACAAAGTTATATTTAAATAGTTTTTCCTTTTTTCCCTTTCACAATTCCTTTGCACATACCACCTTTCTTCTTCCAGTTCCTGGTACACAACAGCAGGACAAATAATATGTTTTAGATCAAAGAATCCGGTTGTCTGCAGTAGGCTTTGGATCAAGCCACTTATTAGCAAACACTTCTAGCACCAGTCTCTTGCCATTGGATGCCTTTGACTTCAACAGGTTATGCTTGACGTTTTTTACTGGCAAAAATAAGAATAGGCACAGTAGAGTTTTTCCTTTTCTTTGTCACTTTTTTTCTCTCATGAGAGTTTATTGATAATGTTACAAACGTTTCTCAAAAAGATAAATATTATCTGGGTTTTCAGCAAATCAAAAAGAAAATCAGTTGGGTTAGCAACACTGTCCTTTACAAGTGCAGAATAAGAATGCTACAATATTTTTTGAAAAGGAGTCAGTAATCACATGCAGAAAAGGAACATCTTCAGTGCTCTTCAGAGCCTTTTCGCAAAATAAGAGTGCTTTGCCACTCTAGGGTTAGCAGATGAGATACAGCAATCAAGTAAGAAATGAGGATGACAGTTTCTGCTCTACCTCCTTTGTGTAAGGGTATTGAACCACCAAAGCCAAAAGGAGAACTGGAAAAAAATTCTACAAACACTTGTTATAGTTATATAATTTTAAAAATTTGATAAAGTCTTAAGCTGCTCGTGTTTTTGTGTTTAAGTTTGCTGCTTTTATATAGGATGTATTCTTTTTCACTCTAACCAAGCATGAATGCAGTCGTGATAGAAATGGGAGAGGAGGAGGAGTGATCCTCAGRTGTAGGTCATGTGTGTCTCTTATCAGATCACAGTCTGAGGTTTGCCTTCCCCTTGGTCCCAGAGTAAGCGTGGGCCTACAGTGCATGGTTTCAGCTTGAGAAAAATGTGAATTCCCGCTCCCCCTGTCACCCCTCTGCACTGCTCCAGCTCCCTGGTTTGTGCTCCCTGGGCATGCCACACCTTCTCTTTGGCTCTGCAGACCTCATGCAGGGAGCCAAGGAGCTGGGGACAAGCTACAGATCGTACAAGGGTATGATCATACAATAGGTATGGTACTGGTGTGGTGGATAGAGGTATTGGTAGAGGAGGTAGTGAAAGCCACCAAGCTCCTGCTTCCGTTCTAGGAAATCCAACTTCATAGAATGTGTATACTGGTGATATGTTTTTTTCATATTGATAAAATATAGAAACATAGACTAATGTAGGTTGGAAGGGACTTCAGGAGGTCATCTAGTCCAAACCCTGTTCAAAGTAGGGCTAACTAATTGTTGGTATACTTGTTCATGTATACCTGTTCCCTTGTTTATTTACATATTCCTTTAGGGAATCAATGTCATCAGATACTTCCAACAGAGCACGGTAATCTGTCCTCAGCTGTAGATTTGGGACTGGAGGCATCTCCTAATGAATGTTGTATATATTAGTATATCATTTGTCTTATATGCTTTTTACTGACTTAATGGTTTAGCCTGCCTTCAGGATTTTTGGATACCCCCATGGCTGCCAGTTTTGTTCCTACACTGTACTCCACATCTGTCCAGAGCTGAAGGTGAAAAATTGGGCTCACATATACAGACTGAGCTTCAGGAACAGATGTGTATTTAGTGGTGTGAACACCCTGCTAACATGATGCAACTCATTAGCAGGGTTGTGCTAGAGGCTGTTTGGGTTGGTTTGAGCAGACTGGCTGTTAAATTCAAAATTGCTTCCCAAACTGCCTATGAAGATTGGCCGCCAGTACCTCTTACTGCCCAGCATTGCTGTTCCCTCCCCAGAGAGCTTTATCCCTGGAGGTCAGATTGGCAGGCAGCTCCTCTCCCTACCTGCTCGGGCTTGGTCCTGGGAATCGACACCCCTAAATGAGGGGCCCTGGGGTCTACAGGCCACCTCTATCGCTGCCCTGCAATCAGTTCATGTTCAGTAGGCAGCTTGCTCATGGACATTAGGCAGAAGGGAAAGATTTAAGCAGAAGCTATTTTGTGTGTCCATTAGAAAAGAAATAACTTTTTCCCATATGCCCTTCTTCTACCTTCCCTGCCATGGGTTTTTGAAGAGCAAGATACCACTGTGAACTTCAGAGATCGTGTGGTTTGGCTGGTAGCTGTAAATGTGGAGAAGTTTGACTAGGAATCACTCAGCAGGAGCAGCCCCAAGGACTTCACAGCACTGACTGCCCTGCAGTCTCTGGTTACTCTGCATATTTTGTTTTCTCACCACAGGTGTTTTTTCCATTCTCAGGCTGGACTATCCTGTGCTATATGGACTCCACGCACAAGCTACACAAAAGGTTTTGTGTTTTTTTTTCTGTGACAATCAATTGACAATGATGTAACAGCCTGTTGTTAAACTAAAATGCTTCTTGGTATTGCACACTAGAATCTTTTTTCCTAAGTTAACCTTTTTTGTTACGTGTACGTAGTTAATAACACAAACACAATTTCTATGTGACAGAAGTGATACAAGCTTCAGTGCATGTAGCACCATTTCATCACGAGGAAAATTACATAACAGAAGATAAAGAATATTAATTCATAGAAATTGTGTTAAATACTGTGCCAAATATTTCAATTATCCCACATCATTCAAATTCTAACAGGTTTCCCTCCCTTACAATGACTGTTCTTGTGCTTTTAAGCAGTAGACCTACATTCAGAGGCTTGCATGTATTTGTGGTTAAAGAAGTTGGTCCATAAACAGTGGAAGTAACTCCCAAGCCTGTCCCACATTGGCATTTCTCACCATCTCTGTGTCGCAGCCATACCCCTTCCCATGTGGCTGGAAGCACGTGCTGCTGGTGGTTTGCTGCACTTGGCAGTTGGCTGTGCCTGGTGGGTGGAGTTGAGTTATATTTGGCCCATGGTATGGGGCTGAGTTAAATTATTTTTTGTGCCAAGGGGGCACTGAATTTCCATCCTGTGACTAGATTCGTGAAACTTAGGAATTTAATGTCTTTGAGGCTCTTTCTTACCACATTTTGTTGAAATTGGCCAATGGATACAAAATTATGGGGATGGTGGGAAATGACTGACAGGCAGATGGACAGTCATGCGTGGTCACCTGCGCCTTGCCTCCTTGGGAAAAAGGCTAGAAAGGTGGGGGTATGTGTCTTTTTTCTTTCTTTTCTTTTTTTGTGAGGTTGTACAGTGAACAACTTAAAGGTGCCTGTAACAAGATACTGAAAGTGTGGACAGAAGTATTCAGTGCTTAGAGATTTACTCCTGCTTACAGATTTTCACATTTTCTCTTTGAAGAGACAGACTAATTTTAGTAAGGGTTTCTGTGTAGATAAAAGCAAAGCAGCCATTAGTGTCTGAAGACTTTTCATCAAGAGAAAAGTATTAAAGTTTTGCAGTAGCTCTATGTAGACTTATTTGCCTGTTTATTATAAACTGGTAAATCCCCACTTGACTGTTGACAAATGCCAAAGCTCTCTGCAGAGCAGGAAGTTTGACATTCTGCGTTTGGCTTCACTGGCAAAAATGTAACTTCAAAACAGCATTACCTCAACCCTGTCCTGAGCTTTTTCCATAGATACAGTTATTCCTAGAGTTCCTTCCTTCAGCTTGAACCTACTCCTCAAACCAGCAGGAAGATGGAGTTTTTTCCCTGCAAAAGTGTCTGTCACAGTCTGTAGCTTCTTTATCCAGCAGGTTATGTCCAATTTTTTATGTTCAAGGTGATTTCTAATGAACCACAAGTACTCTTATATGATCAGAGAGCAGTAGTTAATTTGCAGTTCTGTATGTGGTTCCAACATTGGCTAACAGATTAAGGAAACAAAAAATCTTGCTGTGTACTCCACTGTTGATCTTAAAGCAAAATAGTTACTTTTGTCTTACTAATTAGTCTGTCAGTACAACATACTTTGTCAATTCTAAATTTGCTTAAATGCATCTATTTTACAACTGATGTCAGTGTGAGATCCAAGATTTTAATCGTAACATTTTATTTGGAGTTGGAATTTGGAACCATTTCAAAGTACAAGAACAAAAATCAATATCTGAAATCAGCCACTGTTTTTACTTGAAAGCAGCAAATATTTTTATCTTGATGTTTTACTTCAGTTTTCTTGTCTGTGTGTTTTGTTGCTGTCTTGTGCTAGCTCATCTCAGCAGTTGCTGTGATGGAAATGTTAGACTTTTATTAACAGATCATACCTTTACAGAGTAGACATATACAACTTAAATATATGGCAGACTACAATGACACATCACTGGGTAGATTCTAGCCTGCTAATGGGCCTGATATTAATCTACCACTATCCAGATGCATTAATCCTGATTGCTTCTCTCTAAACATTTTCTGATATAAGGTGTTTGGACTCCTCTTGCCTGTAGATACTGTTGGAGTGGCCTGACATCAGGGGTTAACATGCAGCTGTCCTTTCTTTCAGAGGGTCAAGCTCAGGTAGCTGAGCACTTTATTCCTGAGGAAACTCCTACTGCCAAGATGTAATCCCAAGGAAAAAACACCCAGATTAAAAAGTGGGGTTTAAGAATAAATGTTACTGAAAGGTCTGGTAGTCTATAAATCAAGACCGTTGTAAGGGCCAGGAAATTTACGGAAAAACTTGTCTATTCTCTGCCCCTTCCTGCTGGCCCTGAGGGAATGGCAAGGGTGAGCAGAGGTGGCGAGCAGAGCCAGGCCAGGGGTGGTGACCAGGCCTGCCGCAAGGCTGGGCCCGCCGGGCAGGGCTGTGGGGCCAGGGCAGTGCTGAGGCTGAGCTGGGGGCTCCAGTGAGTGAGGAGGCAGCAGGGTGCAAATCTGGCATGGGTGGAGGCCCCCAACGATGCTCCCGTGGCTCCTGTTCCCTGCGGCTGGGCCTGGCCCCTGCGGTGCCATCTCGGAGCCGGCCCCAGAGGGGTCATGGAACCCTGGGGTGCCCTGGGGCTGGCACCTTCCCCTGTCAGTAAGTGATACAAAACTTGTGGGAGAAAATGGTGGATAGGTCTCTGAAGAGTTTGTCTAGCTTGTCCCCTAGGCCTGAAGGTAGGATCATCCATAACTGTGCGATTCCTGGCAAGTGTTTCTTTAACCTGTCCTTAAAGCCTTCTAATGACGTAGATTTTACAATCTGCCTAGACAAGCTGTTCCTTGTGCTTACTGCCAGAAAGCTTTCTAAAGTCTAGCTTCAATTGTCTTTGCTATAATGAACTCTTCCCCTCTGCTTCTTTTTGTTCTTTTCACCATGGACCTACAGTCCTTTGAAATCCCTGATGACTATATACTTGTCTCACCTCAGTCTTCTCTAGTCTGAAGAGCTTCATTTCCTTTAGTCTTTTCCCATGCCTGTCTTTCCCTTCTGGCCTCCTTCCGGTTTATCTTGTCCTTTTTGAAGAGCAGTGCCCAAACTGGAGAATACCCCAGCCAAAACATTGCTAGTGCTAAGCAAAGCCAAAAGATAACTTCATAGCTCATACAGTATGTATTCTTAAGGTATCTTTCTATTGATACATACCTCTGTACTGGTTGCCTTTTTTTTTGCTATGACATCGTGGTCATTTTGTGATCTGCCATAAATCCAAATCTTTCCTCCAAAACTTCTCTCTAACTAGTTGTTTCCCGCCCTGCAAGTTGATTAATCCTGCCTAAATTTTTGCTTACCTTATTGAATTGCATCCCATTTTTTCCATTTTCTGTTGTGAATGACTTACTGTCAGATGCTTCCCACAACCTCACAGCCCCTTCTGTTCTGCCCATAAAGCTCCACTCCTTATTTGCTCACTGCAGTTTCTGGTGAGTTTAGGAATCAGAGATGTCAGTCACAGATGTTTAAGTAATATATGAGGTTATTGAGACAAAAAGGATAAAGAAAAAATAGAAGAACAAATAAAAATCCAGTTTTGTATAGATATGCCTAAGGTACAAGTTGATACTTACATAATTAGTCAACCACTGAACTGACACTATCTCAAAGTAAGATTTCACAGTAAAAAGCAACAGCTTGAGAAGGCTCTGGATAATAATATATGTGGTCGGCATTTCAGGCGATGAGACTAAGTCTGATAAGAAAATGCGCTGGGGTCTTAAATACCATTAATGATGAAGTTGGTTTTATGTCCTAGAGCACAGATAGCACCTCCAGAAATAAGTTACCCTTTAATGATATGCTGGGAAGCTGAATACACACTAATGCGGATGGAATATTTTCAAGTCCTGAATCATCAAAACTAGTGCAGCACTGACCTTTTTTTTTTTAAATCTCCATCTTGGCCATTCATGCTGACCAGGTCTAACATTTCTTAGCTTGACATATTTGAGAGGTTCATCGTACCAGGTGATAACCAGGTCTGTTATGAGATATATGCACATGCACGTTCACACACATTGTCAAGAAACAAAACCTCCTCTGGGTGAGTTCTTTTTTCAAACTAACAAAACCTTAAGGCAAGCCTGGCTTTTCAAAAATGAAAATCTTAATATGAGATTGTTTCTGAGAACTTTCTATCCCAGCTATTTCCAGCAGAACTTAAGGAATAAAGTAGCCTAGATTAGGAAATATGGAGTCATACAAAATTGCATGGGTACAAGTTTGTGCAAGTGAGCACAGCCTGGTCTAGATGCTCTCATGAGCCAGCAGAATGCTGACTTCTCTCCACAGGATCCTGATAAATTATCCGTTATGATTGCAGACCTAGGAAAACATAAAATGACCTGGCTTAGCATGTGTAGTTACTGTCCACTCAAAGAATGAAGCAGATGGCTTAATTTATGACCTTGAAAGTAAATGAAGTTGTTATTCAAGAGAACTACAGAGATTTTGACACATTTTAAAGCACAATTCTCAGTATATTCTTGGCCCACTAAATTTTAAGCAACCATAAAAGTCTTTTTTTATTTAGATTTTGCAGCTGAACTGAAAATAGGTCTCAGAAGAAAAAATAATGCTTCATCAACTAAGGAGGTCAGAGTTTTCAGCTCTTAAGAATCCTGAAACAATGCATAGACCACTTTTCTCTTAAGTCAGTGATAACATTTTCTTGAGAAAGTGGCAAGAACATTTCAAAATCAGTTGCTGTTCACATTCATTTACTGCTGTTGCACTTAGTACATTGTCTATCTTCATTTCATTGCTATATGTTAGTCTGATGTGATGCATAGAAGCTGTGCTAGACTGTATGAAAATTTATCTATAGCATTTTGGGCCATTTTGCTTGTTCAGCATCTGAGTGGGGTAACATAAATGAGCAACTTATACTCTGTTTTTTTAACAGGAGCAAGCTTTATGAGTGGTTTGAAATTGTAAATTGAAATAATATGAAGTATTGTTATTGGACTTTAAATACATATATTTTGCTTTATTTTGCACCCTTAAATGTGTAAGCTATGATCCATCAAACTATTCCACATGTGGAGTTTACCTTACATATGTGAATAGTCCCTCATTGTCCTTGATAAATACTGTTTGCAAAATCATGGTATAAGATCATTCCAGAATGCCATTAAGCATTTTTGTTTTTCTACTCTTCAGTTTGCTCAACTCAAAAGTTACAAAAATAATTCACAGCGTCATGAATTATGCAGGAAGACATTCTAGTTCACTGTTGATAAGGCAAAATGTTCAGGTACTGAGATATAAATTTGGATGGGATATTAAAAAATTAATTAAAAAATTAGGCTCTGATTCAGTAAACCATTTGGGTCAGAAGTATTGCTCACATGCTTAATGTAAAGCACATGCTCAAGGATGTTGTGGATCAGACTTATACTGCTCTGGCATTTGGGTCAGACTACTAATCCAGCACTTGGTGTTAATATTCCAGGCACTTGAGAAAATCATAGATATCCAACTTATTATATTAGTTAGTGGTAGGAGAATAATTTCGGTGACTTTTAAAGTTTCCGGAGAATGATATGATGAAACCAGGATCCCTTTCACCAAAAAGCTGTTTAGATTGAACCAAATAATAAAATACTAATTCCCCAGATAGTTCTGATGTAGTGGGAGGTCCAGGGAGCTGGCTGCTGTGCCTTCATCCTCAGCAGTCTGCTTCTGGTGGCTAGGGGGGGTCAAGTGGCTAATGGTGGCTAGATAACTTACTGCTGTGCTTGGTCATGTGCCAACACAGGAGCATTTTATATCACGTCCCCTCTTACCCTATCTGTGACATATTCCTCTGACACTGTGGATGCGGGGAATGGCTGGCACAGGATATAGCAATTTGCCCCTTCCAGCTTTCTGTAAATTGAGAACTTTCTAGAGGGGGCAGAATTAAGGCTGTTTTAAGGGCACTTTAACCATTTACACTTCACAAAGTGACACTCCTGAATGATAGAAAATAACCCACTGCTTTCCACACAAGCAACATTTTTATTAGTTCTCTATGTAAGCCAGGTGATTTAAGTTCTTAAATGAAAAAGACAATGTAGAAAAAAGAAATTATATATATAATACATCTAAACTATTTACAGAGAGCTCATGTTCCAAATTTGAAAATAAAACTTACTCTAATGAGTGTGCAGTTAAAAATGCACTGCATTTAAAAACAGAATCATTTCTTTCCCTGATTATTACCTTGATTTTTACACCTCATCAAAACTAAATAAAAACAAACTGTTTCCTCCTTGGTTTGTTTGCTGCTTTCCACACGGTTGTGAGAAGTCAGTCTTCTCTGTTTCACTTCTTTGCCTTCAGCACTTGTGCAAAGAAGAACAATCATGATACTCCTTTTTAAAATCACAGCTGGTTTAAAAGAATTTGCCTGAGTCTCTTTTGCCTGCCTTCTCTTTCTGTCCCTCCTCATTCTCTGTTCCCCCCGAACCCTCAGGTTCTAATCATGGAACAAAGCTATCAGCTGCCTGGAATCAGGCATTAATCAGGCATTGAGGAGCCTCCCCTCTGAAAAGGGTGCTGGGCTCAACCATCAGAAATTACTGCAGTACAAACTATTTGCCTTTGTGTCTGTAAGTGCAGCTACCGCTGCCAGCAGGGCTGGACTGGCTGTCTTGCTGCATGACCCACATTTGGGTTCTCGCTCTTCAATTTAACACTACCTTTCACAGATGTCAGTGCTTGTTACCTCCTGTAGAGAAATTAAACCTCTGCATGGTAGCCAATGTACATACTGTTCCCTCTTTTTAACATCATTTCACCTTCCAAAGTAGGAGGGCTCAGAGGCACACACTGGGGTGCTTAGTCACATTTTCCATAGCTCCCTTTGGATTTAGGTGTTCTTTTCCTCAAGAGATGGATTTAAGTTTAAATTATCTCCTCTAATTAGATCATCCCTATCCCAGCAAGAGATCAAACTGATGTTTGCAATGGGCTTCACTCCCATTTGCTTTAAGGTCCTGTTCTTCTAGACTGTTTCCTGGAGCATAGTCTGTATCAGTCCGGGCTGTCACTCCAGTTGCTTTTCACAGCTTGGACAGTTAAGAATGATGGAAAAACAGTCTATGTGACCCACAGGGATTCTTGCTGTGCGCAGGAATTTTCTACTGGCCTCCTCCCCACCATTGCCACAGAAGGAGTTTCTGAGTGAGGGAGGACATGTTTCAAGCGTTTTTATGGCCCAATGATGACCTCTTCCTAAAATATCACCTAAAGGCCATTAGCTTCTGGAACAAGGTAAGAGCCTTCTACTCTGCCACCCACTTATCCCTACACACACGTCTGGGGGAGTGAGGACACCCCCAGCTGATTGGCAGGGAGCAAGCAGAGCAGGAAAGGAGCTCTGTGGCACTCAGGCTGCATTTTGCTGCCAACACATCATGACCTTGGAAGTGTGACAGCCTACGGGTGTGATTGTTAAATATATGAGGTTAGGAATGGAGGTTTACATGCGTTGTCAGCAAAATTATTATTTAATTGGTTTTAGTTCTTTGCTGAAAATGAAGATTGCTGCAGAGAGAAGAGAGGACAAGTTCTGTGGAAGGTGCCTTGTTGGGGTGCAGTTTCTTCCACCACCCAAAACTAGATCATCCTTACTTTAATAAATGTGCTTGTGCTCTTTGGTGCTGCATTGCAGGCCCAGAAAGTTCAGATTTTGCTTCTCCTAAAGAGTAAGATGACACACATGGGATGGGGAGGCACTCCCAGCACAGGGCAGAGGAAATGGGGCAGCAGCTGGGAGCGTGCTGTGGGAATAATGCTCCCTTAGTCTCTCCTCTGCTCCTTTGTCCCATGGGCCAAAGGGATAAGGGATGGCAGCTGGAGCACATGGTGGATTCTGGGGCGTAGGTGTCCTCTCATTAGAAGGAGGACATGGTAAGGCATTGCAAACAAGTGAGATGTAGACTTAGCCAGGGGACGTATGAGATGAGCTAAGCCTGTTAGTGTCACTCTTGTGTGGGACTTGACAGGTTTTTTGTATCAGAGGCACAAAGGTCGTGTGTTTTTGGAGTCTGCCCCTTAGGGCAGCATAAGCAGGATTAAAGACTTGAAAATAAGTCAGTTTAGTTTAAAATAAATGCTAAAGATACTTCCTTCTTCCACTAGTTTTTCCTCCGTATAGTTTGGGGTTTTATAATGTTAGGCATTAGTAAGAGTAATATCCCTTCCAGCATGTGGCATAAGGGAGATTAGTTAAGAATTCATAAATGCATTTGGAACAAACAACTCCATGTTACTGAAAATAAGATCAGTTATGTGATTAAAATGAAGGCAATCACATTTGAAGCTTCAGCACTGCAGCTAAACAAACATATCTAATCAGCAAATGATGTTCTTTTAAGGAACATATTAGAAATTAAAATGGAAAAAAACCTTTAAAACTCTCTTCTGTAGTCAACAAATGACTATGCAGCAATATTTATGTAGTCATATATAAAATCTAAATGGAATTCATGAGGATTTTCTAATTGGACTTCACGAGTATAAAACTTTGCGTCTAAGAATTCAATACAAGGGAGACATCTGCTGACACATCACAGTAATGTCATGTCTTAGCACAGTCAGATTCGTACCAGAGGGAGCACGGCTTAACACACGAGTACAGTACAGACTTCCACAGCAGACACTTACCAAACATATATATAGAAAAGATACACTGAAAAATCTCTGCGCCCCTGCAAAAATTTGACTTCTTTGTTATAAAATGTCAGTTGAAGTATTTATAACATCAGCCTCATGGACTTACACAGTTGGTATTATGACTATAATAGAATGGTAAATGATACTATAGATGAATTGTTATCTGTGGGTAAGTGAATATAAGTAAAGAAAGAGAGAGAGTTAGAGATCGACAAAGAAAGAGAGAAAAGGAGAGAGGAAGGAAGGAAAGGAAGGAAGGAAAAAAGAGAAAAAAGAAAAAAAGAAAAAGAAAAAATTCTGAATCTGTTATATTTTATGCTTTTGTGTGACATCTGTGCACAGAAGCAATTTCTTGTAATTTTTACAAGTTCCCTGTTATTCTTTCATTTGAGGCATTTTAATTAAAATGGCAATGATTACTGTAGTGGTGTTGCTCTCCTAGAATTAAAGATGCATACTGTTTTATTTAAAGGCTGACATGTTAAATGCTCTAAATTCTATATACAGACTCTGGTTGTCTTGAACGTTTCTGTGTTTAATGGGGACAGGGAATGAAAATGCATTTCTTTTGTTCTACTCTAATGCTTTTTTACCCTAAGGTAATGCTGATGGAATGAGGTAGAAGATCCACTGCCAGCTCTGATGGCTGTGAAGTGCAAGGGTGTTGCTGTTTAGGAGGGACCAGCTGTGTGATAAACCTGGACCCATTCCAGCAGCTGCCTGGCACCAGACACCATATGGAAATGTCAGCTGTGGTGTGTAGAAATAACGTGGTTTGTAACGTATTTTCCTATCTGTTCCCCTTTCTGGATCATTCAGAGAATACTTTTTCGTACCTGCAGGAAACTTGACATTTCTGTTCACTCAGAAGTGATGAGGCCTGGCTAATTCCATAACTGAGAAGGGCCAGGAACATAGGTTGCCTCCCCAGCATGTCTTTTAATATACCTTTAATATGTTGGTTAAATCACTGAATGGGATTTGAAAGAATCTTGGTCCCACTTCAAGCCCTTCTTTCTGTTTGCAGAATGAGCGGAGGAGGGAATTGCTGCTCTGCGAGAGGGCAGCTTTCCTCTTCTATAAAGTGCAGATAAGTGATATTGCCTGTTCTTCAGAGTTGACATCCTTGCAGATGTCCGAACCATACTCAGTTCTCTTGCTAAATGAAACTGGAGAAGTGTAAAACTTTAAGAAAGATGGGAAAAACTAATAATACTTGTTTACCATGGCCTTTTATTCCTATAAACATTTATTCAAAAGGGGCTTTTTTACTGATATAGAACTCTGCCTCTTTTAACACATTTTTTTGAGATTCATGAAGGTACTGTTTTCTCTCTACCTTCCTAAGCATTTGGTTGTATGAGTGTACATTTTTGGCTGTATACCTCTATACAGACACAAAGCAAAGGTGGAGCGAAACAAAGTCGTTCCTAAGTTTGCTGTGATAACTGCGTGGGAGATTTAGAGGACTGGTTTTCTTTTTTTTTGCAGTTTCTACTTTTTAATTCCTGGAAACGTCTTTGGTAACCACGTGTAAGAAATACTGTGGGCACTATATGTTTTTTCCCTCACAATTATAAGTTGAGCTGCTCCATGGAAATGCATTAAAACTGCTTATTCTGTGCTGTAAACAAATCCGTTGTGAGATCTGCGGTCTGTCTTGAAGCACTCCAATGTCATAATTTGACTTGGGATAAATCCTCACTTGAGGCTCATTTGACAAGTCCAGCGGTTTTCCAGATTTCTTCCAGTGCTATAAATCTCAAGTCAGAAAAAAGACGTTGATTTTAAATGACCCCTTTGGCTGTCTGTATATAGCACTGGCTGCCGGGCCCCTCAGTTGGGCTGTGGCTCTGCCCACAGGGGACCAGTTGTCTCTTGTGGGTCTCAGAGACGTCCCTCAGCCTGCACCTCCCATACCTTGGAGCCACACTGCTCACGCCACTACGTCACTTGGTTCCTCTTCAGAGCTGTGAGCATTCGTAGAAATATAATGGCAGGTACTACCAAAGGTCCCCACAATGTTTATCGTGTCATACACCAATTAAGAATAACTTCAAATTAGTTTCCACAATGAAAGATGCTGCTCCTGACAGATGAGGCCAGCAATGGAGTTAATATTCTTGCTGCCTGTCATAGACAGCACAAAAATTTGCAGAAAATGATCAGCACTGCACACATTCTTTCCATGGTGTCTCGCAGAGCCAGCTGAATAGAGCCTGCAGAGTGCTGCTAGTTAATATATGGCCCGAGTCTTATGACTAATTTTGAGACCATCTTCTTTAAACATGACAGCAAAAAAAAAAGGCACTAGACTTTAGCCTACAATTAAATGATGTTTACATTCCCAGTCATTACTGGCTTTGTTTAGACAAGTGCAAAATCAACACTTGTGGCTCTATTGCACCTTGGGTACTGAACGGTGACTTCTGAATGGCAACCATTTACTTCAGAAATCTTATTTCATCATCAATTAATGATGATGACCAAAGAATGGAAAGAAGATTTTAAGGCTGTCAGATTCATCTCAAGGCTTTAGTATGGGCCAGGATATGAGGACGAACAAAAGAAAGGCTGTCAAAAAAAGATATGCTGATAGGCACTCTTCTCTCTAACATTTTCCCTGCTGTACTATATGTTTGTTTTGTGTTTGCAGAGTGCCTAAAACAGTGGGTTTCTGATCCCTACTTGTAGCTTCCTAGATTGTACGGCAGTGCACGTAATAGAGATTGAATATTTGCTTCTGGAATAAAAGGTTACTTAATCAGGTGGCTAGGACACTGACCCACAAATTGGAGAAACTCATCTCAATTCTTGCTTTAGCTAATGATTTATCGTTATCCTTGGCAATTCTCAGATATAAAGTAGGAAGAGTAGTACATATTTTTCATCAAAAGATAAGAGCTTCTCCAGTTAAAAATATTCTGAAATGTTACTGTGATTTGATTATATTTTAATTCCCTGTGGAAAAGAACAATGATATCTGTAAATGAAAAGTGAAATATTATTATGACGTATAAAAGTGAAATGTTATTTTACATGTCAAACTTGGACTTGTTTGAGTGCTTTTGGACTATGGTATTGAACTTTTTCAGATAAGATAAATTCATATACCAATTCCGGTTGCATATCTGCATATTCAGTTGCATCTCTTTTAACCTTCATAACCTCACTGAGAAATGAATGAAGCAACCAATGAATGATATATTACACAACATGCAAACCATATTGTACATGTTTATTGGAAGAGATGCAAAGGTGTACAGTCAGTACTATAAATAAAATTTTATTTATCATGTTTGTCAAACACACACACACACACTGACCTTTTCAATTTCTGTATTCTGTACAACCACAACAGAGAAACAGTTTGGAAATTTGACAAAAGATAACATAAGAACCAAGACAAAATAATAATTGTCATATCTTCTATAGTTATTTAACCACTCCAGAGTAATTCCTTTAGACTTTGTTTTCTTCACATCTAAAGGAAGTGCAACACAGAAGCTTTTCTGCTCACAGGCATAAAACCAACTGTCATTGTTTTTTTTTATTCTATATAAGGAGATGACTTAATATTTCTTCCAGATGGAGAATTCTGCATCATATGAGGAAAGTTGTCAAGAAAGATCAAGTCAAGCAGCAGCATAAGATACGTAACATAAAACCCTGAAAAATAGAAAGGAAAATCCATACTATGTTTCTTTTTTCTTTTAATCAAAAGCTGGTTGAGAGTTTCTAACCACTCATATTTTTTCAAATGATTGATTTCTCACTGCAGTGGCCAAACAATCAAAATATTGCAAATCAACCCAACTGCCCCAGTATTTTATACCACTGAAAAATGAAATGTGATTTGCTTTCAGGCTCTTTTCAAAACCTGATTAATACAACCAAGCCAGATTTGAATCAACAGTTGCTCTCTCTCCAAAGACTGTCTACTTCCCACCTTTGATTGTATGACCTTATGAGGCAAGGGCATGCCTCATTATTTCAGCATATCCTGGTGAAATAAAACTAGTCACCTATATCAGTGGGCCAGAATAAGACTAAGAATACCACCTATAGCATGGTCACCGGTGCACTGACCTGCTGACATAGCAAATGAGTTTGAGCCATTGTGTCAATTAATATTTAAGTATTTTATATAAAATTGGACAGCTTCAGCAAAAGAGTTTTCAAAGCTCAATATTGCACTGTACAAGGAAGCAAACACATCTACCCCCTTCAATTCCCTTCTCACCTGCTGCAAACCCTATAGCTCAAATTGCGGCCAGCTCCAAATTATCTGCCATGTGAACAGTGCCAAGTGAACCCAAACTGCCTTTTCACTTCATGAAATATTCACTCCATGAAATATTTACTCAGTCCAGGAGGACTGTATAATATAAATGTTTGTTTATCATGGTGATAATATATCTTTTTCATTCTCTTATATATATTAAGGAATTATCCATACACCCACTCACAAGTACAGCTACATGATAAATTATATCTCTTATAAAATTTTAACTTCTCCACTTCTGTCACAGGAACAGTCTCTACTGACACTACAATCATCTATCTAATCCTAATGATAACCATTACAAAAATGTTTAAAAATGTCACCATGCCATAAATTCCTACCGTCTCCCTCACATACATCTCCCATGTGGGAAATTTAAGTTCCTCAATATTACCTTCTTCTGACATTCAATATTCAATTTTGGAAAAGTACTTGTAGTAGGATGCAATTCAGGCCTAAAATACAAATGGAATGAAGAGATTTGGGGTTTCCCAGAAGATCCACTAGGCTAGCTTAGAGAACTAGATACTACTGAGATATACATCTTTAAGCACCGGAAATGCATAGAAAAATATTTTAGGACACATTTGAGAAATTTTATCTATATTACTGTTTTCTTCTCTCTCCTTTTGACTTACAGTCAAGGTTTAAGGCAAATCTTTACACTTACAGAGATTAAAATTTTCATCTCCCAGAACACTGTAATAGTACTTTTCAATAAAAAATAAGACATATCTATCTGTAGCATGTGTGTTTATATGTGTGTATGTGTGTAAAATGGTGCCATGGCATGTTGCATAGGTTTATTAGCAAGAATTGGGATGAACATATCGTTGTTACAGAGTCCAATCAGCTGCTAATTAAATGCTCAGGAACACTTCATGATAAGAAGCTTTAACAAGAAGAGCTGGGAAGAACAAGAAGCTGCCTTGTAGCCCCTGTGTTGTGACTTGAACAAGATTGACAAAATAACAGACACTGTAATTTGAGCCTGGAACTATACTTTTCCCTGGCAAAAAAGATGCATACAGTGTGCTCGGTGAGGTGCTAAACTTTACCGTTTGGTCTTTACTGGCATCTGATTTACACAATTGAACAACTTTTCTTTATATCAGATGATTTAAATCAGAGTAATTTTGGACACAACCACACAAGGATGATTTTCTGAGCTAGCTATGTAGGACTGAGAACCAGCTTGACTGAAACTTTGGATTGTTGGAAATGAAGCTGATACAAGTAGGAGCAGTCATGACAGACTGAATCTCTCCAACTTTTCTATCCAAAGTGATGAAAGAGAAAGGTAAGGGAGGGTACTGGACATGCTGGGTTCAAATGCCTGACCCACTATCATTGTGAACACCAAATTTAGATCCCACTCAGGGAACAGATTCTTGCCTGGCAGAGAAACCCTGAATAGATTCTTGAGAAATTGTGCAATATTCAGGAGGAAACAAATGGAGCGCTTTTCTGTGTGAGAGGGCAAGGTGGACCCAGCTGTCAGATGCACTTTCAGTGAGCTAATGAAAACCTCTATGTTCATAAGTTTCAAGAAATACTCTAGGATCATGCTTAAAGAATCCACTTAGGTGTTACAGCCAGATTTACACACAATGCCAAAAATCCAGTTCAGTCAGCCTCATTCAGATCAGATAGACTCCGTGCTCTTTATAAAGAAGTTTCATGCTAGGTATGATCAATCATGCTCTCACCCTGAGGCTTCCAGACGCACTGCTGTTAGGTGCAGGGGACGGAGGTTTTGATGAAGCAACTCTTCCCCAAGTTCCTTTGCTGAAAGGCTGAGATTGGTGACTGGGAAACTGTATGGTCAGAAAGAGCAGGTCCTCAGGCTGAAGTAATCTCAACCACACTACTGCCATTGAAATGAAGCTGCATCTTGCTTTGCCTTCATCACAGCTTTGGGAAGAAGAACAAGTGGGAAGGCACCTAGCAAGGGGTGTCACCTCCTAGGGACAAACCAGCTCCAGAGCAAAAGTCTGTTTCTTTCTACTTTCCTAAGTCATAAGAAAATTGATGAAGGGACATCCCTGGTCACAAAAAATTGTTTGAAAATAATGTCTTGAACTGACCAAACTGTCTCGAACTGTCTACTAGAATAGTAACACGACCTGTAACATGAATTTGGCTGGCAGAAGGGTAGACTGCAGAAAGCAGGATTGGGACATCACTCCCCAGACACAGACATTTACTGCTTCTCAGCAAAGAGAAAATGTCTTGGTCCTTCTGTGCTATGTAGAATTAGTATTGGCCATCATTTCCTGGATAGGAAAGGAAGGGCTGGCATGCTTTCCAAACAACCCACGTCTCTAGAGCACTGATACATAAACAAGTTCTTTGGTGGTCAGGAAACCCAGTTTTGTAATAGTGAACAAAAGTGTACCCCATATTCAGTCTTGAGGCATCTGTTCTAAAGTTCTAAAGAGTTTTGGTTTGAAAGCATGCTTCCTCCCAAATATTTAACAGTTCTTGCTACTACGAGAGACAGGCAGGGGCAAGTCAAAGCCATTGACATTGGGAGTCTGCTGATAGGTAAACCAAAAGGAACCCATTTTCTGAGGGCAAAAAGTCATTGCTATGAAATTCCTTCTTTCTGAGATGAGGAAGGGCTGGCTGTCTCCTGAGCTAGAAGAGAAGACAGTTGAATTCTGAGAGAAGAAGGTCCAGAAAAGGGATGAGGAAGGTGAATGAGTAGCACCAAAGAAACCAGACTGTGTTCTGTCTCCACAAGTTGAATTATCCAACACCTCAGTATCCAAAATGGTTGATTCCCATATAGGAAGATACTTGGCTAATTAATTGTTGAAAGGGATTGATGATGATCACTGATGGTGTGGGGAGAGAGAGAGAGAGAGAGAGAGAGAGAGAGAGAACCTCATCCTTCAAGGAACCTCCAAAGCTATTCTGTAGAATATGAAGGTGTGAGAGGCTGGTGGGTACAAACAAGTGGTGTCTGGCAGCAGTGAAGTCTAGATGAATCTTGGTATCTCACCATAGGTTGACAAGCCATCACGGGGAAGAAGGCTGGCTTCTGGACTGACCATACTAAAAGATGCCTACACTGCACTAAGCTTATGCTGAGTGTTCCTAGAGACCCTTGGAGATCAAATGGTAGCCTTTGTCTACTTGAAAATACCCAGAGTCTCACCTGGGGTCAAAGAACTCCACGGCCTCAAGAAGATCATCCTCTGCTCACTGTTTTTCCCTTGGCAATCCTTAGGCATGCAGTTTACCAAGACCTAAGAGGCAAAGAATTGAATGGTTGCAACCATGGCATCAATGTCACTTGCAAAACACTCATGAAGGCAACAGACTGCTTGAATAAGGAACAGATTAAGAACTCTGCCTTGTGACAGATGACCAGCAATTACTCTTATTTAACTGAAGAAGATGTGTAAAAAGGGGAGAAAGAACCCAGGACTTGGTGCATCTAAATAAAAGTTTGCTGTTGCTGTTCAAAGCCTTTTCCCTACTGTATCCTCTATTTCCAGTTCTCTCATATAAGGATTATTGGACAGCTGAGTCTTTTCCAAGAAGGCTCCTTCTGTCACTTACAAGTCCAGGATAAGGTGAATTTAAAAGAAAGCTAATTTCAGATGCTGAGCTCACACTCCAGCTGAGGTGCTGCACAAACTCCTCCAGATCAAGAGGACTGTTTCCATAATGATTGCATTAACCGATGGAACCACTTGAAACAGTGCCTGTGGGTATAAAATGAATGTTATGTTATGCTTGAATCCTAATATGGGGCAGTCTGAGGGACAGTAATATCTCTACTCATAAGACTCAGGAAAGCTCTATAAGTGTGTACTGTAGATGGCACTGCAAAGACATCCATTCCTACTGAGGCAGAGAAGTAATAAGCACTATGTTGTGAAAATATGACCCTAAATGAGAATGTGCACTTGCAGGGTCTGCTCTGGCTTTCTTGTGAGTGCTGAGAAAGTGGGACCTCAACATTCTGTCCACACTCGGGAATATACCTTTCCCTGAGGCAATATAGCCATATAAAGTATACCTGCCAGAAAGGGAAATCTCTCCCCTGTGATCTGAAGTCTACTGGGCTTCTGAGGAGCCAACAGATAAGGAAAAAAGACCAACTGTTAAAAGGAAGAAAAATAAAGAAAAGAGGGGGTGGGGAAGATGTCTGGGGAAGCAAATAAGGATGAAGAGATGCTCAAAAAAGAGTAAGGCCTGTCTGGGACCAGGATGCAAAAGTTCTGCTGGTAGACAGGCAGCAAAGAGTGTGCTGCACCTTTTATAATTATGACCTGACTAGCAGGAGGCATATCAGTACGGGTGTTGTTAGGGCTAAAAAACTTGTCCTGCATGTTTGGGTGTATGCATACCACAGTCTGCATGCTCATATGATCAATCACTTGAAGAAAAACACAATCTGCTGTTATGCCTATCTGCTAGACAAAATGTGCATGATTAGTTCCATATGGCTTTTCTTTGCGAAACAGTAAAGCTCCAAAGTGAGGAAAGGTTTCAAACAGAGGTGATGATGTGTTTCAAAAGCCCAGCTCAATGAAGTGCTTATTGGAGAAATTGGCCTTCGGTTGGATTTAAATACATGCTTATGTGCTTTGCTGAATAAAGATGTCCTTAAACATCTGCTTAAGGACATGCACATATTAAGACGTGGTCTTCTTTGGGTGGGCTTTGAACCAAATCCCAAGTGCTTTGCTGGATGAGAGTCCGAAAGAAGATATTTGCATTCAACAAAGAAAGGGTATCTGTTATCTAATGTAACATTCTCCTCACTATTGTGCTGCAGTATCAGGCAGAAAAGTGAGAGTGCTATGCCTCATCATATAGTCACATTTGGGAGACTTTCACATCATTAATGGAAGGAGGTGCCTAGTCTTACAATTGGAGGAGGAGAGAGGATCCTTCAGAGGACAGATCAGAAAATCAAGATGTTGCACTGCACATTAATGTAACCCATAAATGATCACTTTAAAATAGCCTCAGACCAATCTACACCGTGTAACTCACAAGTGGCTGAAGTGCCTGTAGAGCTGGTAGCCAGGAAGGGATCGGTCATCCCCGCTCTGATCAAAGAGCCCTTTAGATGGGAATTCAAAGATGGGAATCTTTGAAAAGCTCTCTGGGTTAGCCTTTCTTTCTCCACACACTGGATGTGGGAAAGGAGACAGATGAGTCTCCTAGTTTAGATGCTTCAGTTAGTTGCCAAATTTAAGTGCTGTTAATAAGCAATATGAATGATATTTTTCAGAAAGAATATTTTTGGGGGGGATGGGCTGTAAATTCACTAACTGTCATAAATACACAAATGAAAACAAAATAGTTTGTTCAGCATGGTTGTTTATTTTCAACATTCAAGACCCCTGCCACTGTAGCAGCCATTCAGCAAAGGGCTGTAAAAATTGCAATGTACAGCAGGGTGGCATTTCTATTCTGAGTACCCGCCATGCCACTGCTGTCCACAAGGATGACATAGGGCAGTGACAGTCACTCTCCAGCAAAAACAGGAAAATCAAACATCCAAGTGGGAACACCTGAAAGGCGCTTGCTGAGCACTAGGGAGTTTTAAATTAGTCAGTCAGAAACACTGAGAAGGCTATGTGTCTGAAACTTGTCTTTGATGCTTCTCTGAGAAATAGGGCTTCACTGCCCTGAAACCATCATGGGCTGCAGTGCCATGCCTCCTCTCTCCCATTGCCAGGGATTAGGAAAAGCAACCAGGAGACCAGAGAGCTAAATCCCAAACCAATATCACCCTGAAGACATTTGAACCAATGGCTTTGTATTACAGGAAAATACGTTAGCCACCAGCTTATATTTTGTACAGAGGCAATCCTCACCTCTCTTACTGAATTCAGGCTGCTCTCTAGTCAAATGTGCTAAGCTTGTGAGAGCAGAGGGAAAGGGTCCCCACGGGGCAGTCAATCAGTAGCCTTGGGATTAGGCATTTAGGTTGGGGAGGGGAGTTCTGTGGTTCCTCAAACTGCTCAGGAAAATTGAAACATAGTACTTAAAAGACTGTGAAAATGCTGGGGAATAGGAGCCAGACTCCTCACCTCAGGAAATGTGCTACCCGCTGAGATCAAGGTCACAGATGCTTTTCTGCTGGTGCTGTGGTTCTTCCATTCTCAGATGCGCAACGGCCCAGGTTCAAGAGTAATGGGGAATATTCCCACCCCAAATATACAGTGCCTGGTGTTTAGGGCCTTTTTCTAAGCTCGGAAGGCTGGGGGCTCCAACCTTCATGGGACAAGAAGTACCTAGGACTCAGGTTTCATGTTTCCTGGAGTAGTGCTCTAGGTTATTGGCCAGAAGCAAGGCATTATGTTATGTGATAAAGTCATTTTAATTGAACTCCAACATAGTTCAAGCTAGTGAAATGAATTTTGAGCATATGCAGCAGGTCAGTCCCCAAACAGCCCCACAAAGTAAACATACACTGACTTGGTCAGCTCAGCAAAGACAAGACTGCATACAGTGCCTTTCGACATTGCAGTGGGCTCTCAGGGAATTTTTTTCCCTGGGGCTGTAGGTGTCTTGTGCATAAAACAAGTGAAGCAGTGTTTTCCTCAGCTAGTCACAGCAGGGTCGGACAAGATCATATCTCCAAAGCCCCCCGTGGGAGCTTTGCAGGCTGTGCCTTTCTCCTCCATCCCAAAGTGATTGCTAGTAGCACAGCTTGCATGTGAAATCCTATCTGAAGGCAGTTTTATTTAGTAACTTTTATTTCCTATATGGAAATAAATGGCTTGTAACAAGGAGTTGAACTGCTGTCACTCTTCGTGTCCCTCAGGCAGAGAAGGGAACTCACTGCTAGCTTCTTGCATGCTAGCTGAAGCCTCCAGCCATCGAATAGGGCTTTTGACAATGTACTTTTTGTATGTAGACTCTTAAATTTTGCTTAAGCACCACTCTACATGCATAAATCTCTTTTTGGATCTGAGAATTAATCTGTGTGCTTCAGTTTGTCATCTGCAAAATGGAGAATTTCCTTACCTGACAAGAAAAGTGAGAGGATAAATATTTCAGAGACTATCAAGCACTCAGACACCTCTCAGTGCAGGTGACAAAAGCACCTTGGCTACACAGGAAAATGCTGCTTTAAAATTCCCAGAAGAACAGCACAGAATAGAGATGAGATATAACAATGTGGGAGGCTATTGTAGCAATCTGTGTGATAGATAGCATCATTCACAGGAAAGCAAAATGGATCTCTGAATAGGCTTTCATTCGTATGCACTTCATCCACTATGCCACAAAATAATGTTGTTCGTCCTCTTACTTTTTAATTACTGTTTGCTGAGAAGAGTTTCAAGCAAAGAGAGTTCAAAAAAGGAATTGTGTCATGTTTGGATTTACTGTTCTGACATTACGGGCCAATATCTCTGCAATTCCAATAAGGAAATAGTCTCAAAGCTGTTTTCTGTGGAAATGCAGAGGCAGAAGATTTAGGGGAAAATGTTTTATACTGGCTTTACACTGTGGACTTATTTAACTAAATATTTATCACATGCTTCCCGTGTGCAGGTCTCTGAACACTTTCTTCTGAGGCAGGGCACCATTTGGCCATTAGCTCATGCCGGTGAAAACCTGTGACATTGACAGAGGAGACTTTGCCACTCAGGAATCTGCAGCTACTATTTACAGGCTTGCCCCACGAGAGGGCAATATGGCAACATCTATTGCACTTCCTTAATAAAAATTAAAAAAAAGGATCAGGTTCTTGAAGCGAGAATTTCATTCTACAATATATGCATAGTATTTATAGAAAGAGCATTTACTCTTTTAAAGTGTTGCTATTTTGTTTATAGCAGTAACATATAATCAGTATGCATTAAATTCCTTTCATCTCACAGGAGCTAATATGACCCTCTGCTGGTATCCAATCTAGAACAACTAAACACTGGGAGAAAATGTCGTTTTTTTCATATCTCAGCCATTCATAGAAGACAAACAAAACTGGAGGTTCAGCATTACAACTCATCCTCAGGGAGTACATCACTGATTAACAGTTTTAAGAGGACTAATATTTTGAACAAAATTCTATAGCCTCATCTCCTTAGTTTCATTGACCTTTATGCAGTTAAATATCTTATTTTGCATCAGACCCTCAGGTCTGTAACCTCCCCCATTTAGCTGACAAATTTCTGTATCACCTCCTAACCTGGCTGATCCGAATGTACTTTTCAAAAGTGTCACTGATAGCAAATCCCTGCTCCTACTACAGTCTGTGGAAGCTTTATCTTCCACTTGAGTGGAAACTGCTAACCATATGCTAAACATTTTTGATAATGCCAGCCAGAAATGGTTTTTTTCAACATATTTCATATTCTGTCTTATATTCTAAAAGGTCGTGTATATTTTGCTTCTGTCTTATCAGATGCAGCAGAAATATTTTTCATGTGAGTGATTCATTTGTATATGAGTGATTTGTCTTAACTACGTGTTATGCAGAAGTTACTTGCCAGCTGCAGGCTCTGTTAGTGATTTGCAGTGTCACCAGCCATTAGAAAGGAGAACGCAGAGTCATTAACCAGATCTCGACAAGTAAATGAAAGGCAAGTCACATCAGAAGTGCTTTCACTAATGATGTTGGAAGGAGGAAACACGTTCTTAAAAGCAACAACTTAAAATGAATAAATAAATAAGGTGAGATAAGGCACCATGCAGGCTATGGCTGCAGTCTCCGTAGCGCACGGCGTATGATGAGGCCACGGAGTCAGGGAGGATGTGACGAGCACGCCGGAGGCCTGGCAGGTTGGTTGACTCCTCCAGAGCGAACCCACTCGGCCGGCCTGCAGCCCAGCACGTGCCTGCGCAAGTGGCCATGGGAGGCAGCAACATGGATGGAGGTGCAGGTTATGCCGTACTTAACCACAAAGGGGCCGACATTTTTAGCGTGCCATAGACATAACTATGTTTGCTTCTCCTGCTAATCATGGTATGAAATTGCTGTGAAGCATCAGGCAGTTATGTGCTATGGCAGAAGTTTGATTAGTCATTGTTCATGAAGTCATTGTTTGTGTCTATGGCCTCCTGCACACGCTGCACTAGACACAGAAACCAGTCATTACTCTGGAGGGTGCATCCCTGAAGTCCAAGCTCAGAAGGGAAGATTATGAAAGTAAAGAGTCATTTATGTCACGTAGACTAAGGCAGTAGCGAAGAGACAATTTTGAACAGATCAGAAAGAAACTGTAGACTTGGAGAACTGCCTGGATGACAGAGGCAAATGCTTTTGTATAGATGAAGACAGGTTGGTCTATAATGGTTCTGTACCCCGCTGTGATTAAGTGGCTGTGCTGCTATCATGAAAAATTAGAAATTAATTGACTCTCATTTTCATTTTGTCTTTCCTTTGGACACCGCTAACAGGTGGTGAGCGCTGTTACCTCTACACTGCTACTGCACGCTGTTTTTTTGCTGGCCCAGGGAAGGCATTGCACATTCACAGAGAAGTCTGATTTAATTTCTTTTTTTTCCCCATGATGTGTATTTGAAAGAGATCTTTAGCAATTCTAAAATTTCCAAATCTGCTTCAGAAAAGATGTAGAAAATTCTCCTCGGATAAAACATTCAGGGACGTACCGTCTGGCCCCTGGAAATGCTGCAGAGAGACCGGAGTGTGACTGGGAGTGTTGTGCCTCGAGCAGGAGGTGCCGATAGCGCACTCCAAATACACACAACACTTTCAGGGCAGAGACAAAGAAAATAGTCCTGATAAAAAAATTCTTAGCAGCAGAAGCAGATTAAAGCACAAGTAAAAATAGCAGTGTATCACTAGTCAGGGCTGCACACAGGCGTGCCAAGGCCCAGCAGTGGGCAAGCAGAGCCCCGCCGGGCTGGGGACCGGGATGGGCGCGAGCAGGGTGGCACCCGCACCGGCCTCGCACCCCACCACCATCCCCTCACCCGCCAGGGCCCCCGGCTTGGTCTCGGCACCACCCCAGCCCCGCGGCGGGCCGGGTCGCTGTCCCCGGCCTGGCTCTGCTCACCGCCTGCGGGTGCTGCAGGACGGGCCTGAGACGGGGATACCCTGCCCTGGCGGCCCCACTGCACTCTGACAGCCCCAAGAGAAGTGAGACCCTGTATAGATTCGTTTGTTTCCATCCAAATAATGTGCTTGTCTGGACTATTTTTTGCCAGCTTTTCACTGTACTTTAGCAATAGCAAACTGCTGGCCAGAAAATTTCCTTTACATCAACAAGATATCCTTAATGGAAAAGGGCATTATTCTCTGGGAAAGCTGTTTTTCCAACTCACTAAACCAATTGCCAGACAGCAACAAAAAAGAAAAAAGGAAAAAAGAAAGCCTCAAAAGATGGAAACTATAAAAAGCTCTGTAACTTTTTAAATGTGAAGTTTTATTTGTATTATATGTTTGGCAGTAAATTGCAAAAGACTTTTAAGCAAAAATAAATTTTAGAGTAGACTTTAAAGAAATTTTATCTGTTAGAGATGTATGTAAATAGAGCTACACAATTTTTGAGGCTTTATTTTATTGTGTTTATTAAAGCATCATAAAGAAGAAAATACAGATTTAGTGTGACATTAAGTATATAACCAATTCATAAATCTCCTGCTAAATTTGTACACTGTGAGGGATGTTCATGTATTGGATCCTGGATAATCCTCTCTACTTAACTGGAAAAAAAAAGGAGGGAAGTGAAGCCTGAAGAGTTTTGTCAGCTCAGCCACTTTCAAAATCACATCCCACCCATCACAGCCCCATAACCAGGACAAGCTACAGTGAAAATCCACTCAAACATGCTTATAATGAAGCATAACCAAGCAGGATCCGCATTTCATTTAAGAAGTAAATAAGATTAAAACCAAGTCAACCCAAAACTTTAGCCCAAGTAAAGAACTTACAGGATAGGGCCTGGATGTTAATAACTGTGTAACGTGAGTATTCTGGTATTACCTAATTTGGCCACGATACAATAAGCCTTGTTTCAACCAGACTGCTTTTCCTTATGCAGAGAAAAACTTGTCTAAAGACTAGGGAAAATATTATTGCAAAACAGAAATTTGTTAGGATGTTTGGTGTACATCTGGCTCCACTTAAAAAACCTGGTGCTTCTTTGGGGGAACTTGTTTGTACCCAGTATTCCTTCTCGTGTTCACACTTTCTGCTTGCTGGGGTTAAGGCTTTTGAGAAGTAATTACGCCTTAACCACAACTGAAAGACAGAATCGCAGAGTAGCTGGAGTTGGAAGGCACCTCTGGAGATTGTCTGGTCCAACCCCCCTGCTCAAGCAGGGTCAGCTAGAGCAAGTTTCACAGGACTGTGTCCACAGGACTGTCTCCAAGGATGGGGACTCCACAACCTCTCCAGGCAACCTGCTCCAGTGTTCAACCACCCTCACATAGAAGAAGTGTTTTCTTGTGCTTGCGTGGAATTTCCTGTGTTTCAGTTTCTGCCTGTTGCTTCTCACCCTGTCGGTGGGCACCACTGAGAAGAGTCTGGCCCCATCATCTTTACACTCTGAGCCCAGCAATTCAGCTGGCTTTCCGTCCACCTCACTGACTGCTTATCTAGCCTTCAATTCATCAGCTTGTCTATGAGGATGTTATGTACAGTGTAATGTTATGTTATGTTATGTACAGTGTCAAAAGCCTTACTAGAGTCAAGATAAACAACATGCACTGCTCTCCCCTCATCCACCAAGCCAGTCATCTCATCATAGAAGGTCATGATCAGGTCGGTTAAGCATGATTTCCCCTTTATAAATCCATTCTGACTACTCCCAATCACCTTCCTGTCCTTCATGTGTCTGGAAATAGAATCCAGGATTGCTTGCTCCATCACCTTCCCAGGGATCGAAGTGATGCTGACTGGCCTGTAGTTTCCCAGCTCCTCCTTCTTGCCCTTCTTGAAGACAGGGGGGTGACATTTGCTCTCTTCCGGTCCTCGGGAACCTCTCCGATCCCTATGACCTTTCAAAGACAATTGAGAGTGGCTTTGCAAGGACATTGGTGAGTTCTCTCAGCACTCGCAGGTGCATCCTGTCAGGGCCCATGGACCTGTGCATGTCCAGTTTGTTTAAGTGTTCCCTAACCTGATCCTCCTCCATGGAGGGTAAGTCTTCCTTGCTCCAGACTACCCCTCTGGTCTCAGCGGCTTGGGATTCCTGAGTGTGAGTCTTACCAGTAAAGACTGAGGCAAAGAAGGGATTCAGTACCTCAGCCTTTTTGGTGTTATTTGTCACCAGGGCTCCTGCCTCATTTAGTAGCCAGCCCACATTTTCCCTAGCCTTCCTTTTGCTGCTTATGTACTCCTAAAAGCCTTTCTTGTTGCCCTTCACATCCCTTGCCAGCTTCAGCTCCAGACAGCCCTCCTAACCCCATCTCTGCGTGCTTGGACAGTGTCTCTATATTTCTCCTGGGTCACCTGTCCCTGCTTCTACATCTTGTTCATGTCCTTTTTATGTCTGAGTTTAGTCAGGAGCTCCTTGTTCATCCATGCGGGCCTCCTGCCACCTTTGCTTGGCTTGCTGCTTGTTAGGATGGACCATTCTTGAGCTTGGAGGAGGTGATCCTTGAATATCAGCCAGCTCTCTTGGATCCCTCTTCCCTCCAGGGCCGTATCCCATGGGAACGGAAGATGCACCAAGGAAAAAAAAAGTTTCAAGTACAATGGTTTTTTTTGATCTGGTACTCCACCTTTTGCTGTCCCATAAAGTTAAAGCACAAGAACACATTGGCATTCTGATGTTGCAGACTGTTTACTATTATTTGCCTTATGTTTTCATTTCATGGAAGTATTTCAAGGCAAAAATAGGAAGAGGATGACAGAGATAATGAGTTAGAGAATAAGCTCTGCTGTAAGGTTTTTACAGTATCTCAGCAGCAAACTCTGTTTTTATAAAGAGACTCAAATACTCATGTCCTTTAATGTTCCTTCAAGGTGAATTTGAACAAGAGACATCAGATGTTCTGGAGCCAGTTGGAATATTTCCCTATTTAATAGATGCTGCAGGAACTAGAGACAGGGTGGTGGTTTAAAGCAATTCCATTACGTCTGGACTACAAGATTCCCATTTTTGGTGTCTATTTAGAAATACACATTTTCAGTATGAGGATATCCTTAGCATGGCAGGAGTGGCTGATACTAGGTACTCTAGTGCTAACACTGTGAGACCAAGACTCTGAAGCCAGCAGAGGTGGAGCTTCACCCTCTTTCGTCCACTGAGCGCTAACTGCTAGAATAGTCACCCATCTGTACTGGTGGGTCTAGTTTCCAATGGGCATATTTATTCAGAAGGATGCTAGACACTGAGGTGTCTTAGGTGACCATAAAGGAAATCAAAAGTGCATGTCACAGCACAGAAAATGAGGAATTACATATGGAGAGACTTTAGTTTTCTTTTTGGTATAAAGATGGACCTTGCATTCTGAGTAGCATACAAAGTTGGACTCCATACATGCTCTTTGGTAGGGTTCCCCACTCCTGAGGATTATATACCAAGAACTACTCTGTCTCAGTCCTACTCTGAGTAAAGGCGAACGATCCCTCCAAAATCAGAAAAATGATTGCAAGACAAAAGCCTGTGCTTTATTGCAAATACATGCAAGTCTTTGGGAGACAGGTAGGTAAGAGGTGTGTATTTCAACACAAGGACAAGAATTCAGCTGAGTATGCTCAACTTATGCACTGTATTTTCATGCAACTTTGTTTTCAACAAGTTGAAACATTTTTTTTTCAGGACAGCAATTTGCCCTGAAAATGCTGTGAGAACATGTGCAGAGTAATTCACAGAGAGAGACAGAAAAAAACACCTCAAATGCAAGTCAGCAGAACTGGGTAGGCATCGGTTCTACAGGAAACGATCCGGGAACTATTGGATATTGCAGACTGAACAACCCACTCCAAATCTCCCACTACTGTGAAGCAAACATCAGACTGGAATGATTAAACGGGGCAATTAGCTGTAAGATGGGAGGGTCACTGGATATAACCCTTCCACTCTATTCAGCACTGGTAAGCCCTCAGCAGGAGTGCTCTGTCCAACTGTGGGTACTACATCTCACTGAAGAGGTGGACAAATTGGAGAAAGTCCAGCAGAGAGCGACAAGCTTGGCCAAAGGGATAGAAAACAGCCTGTTACAACTTGGAGAAAAGACGACTGATCACGATAGTGATGTAAAAGACTGCTGCAAACTGTTCTCAACACCCACTGTGGATTTGACAAAAAAGGGCTTTTACTGTAGCAGAAAGGGTTCAGCTAATGCATCAGGAAAATCTCTGTGATCGTATGGCTGGCAGGACTCTGCTGCCTAAAGCTGGAGGTCCTTAACGGTGGACCTGACAGCCATCCGTCAGGAGCTGGTTCTGCCTCGTGGCAGGTGACTGGAGCAGGCGACATCTCCAGCTTCCTCCAGCCCTGTACTTGCACCTGCAGCATGGATGGATGGTGCCATCCAAAGTTTGCAGCTTTTCTGCTTTACAAAGGTCTGTTGCACCACAGCCGGAGAAAGGGAACAGGTATACTACCTTTAGCTAGATTATTTTGGCTATAGTTACACGTGAGTAAATCAGCTAGATTTCAAGGTGCCTCTTTACACATGTTCTTCCCACTGCCTGGCTAAGTAAACAAATATTCTTAATAGCTAAATAGAAAAAGAAGTTCTTATGTTTATCTCTTATTTGATTCCTACCTTTGCTGTGAGATTTGCAATTATTATTCTGCCACTACCTTGACTTGTTACAGAACCAGTGTGTCAGCTGCTACTAATTAATAGCAGTTCCATTCTTTATATTTTGCACTATTCAAATAACACAATTGGCTGAATTGGCTTAATATTAGGGGAATTTGCAAATCACTTAGAGCTTTTGCAATCAATTTCTCGACAATTTCCTTTCCCTGAATTTAACAATCTGAATTTAACTGTTTTCCTGAATACCTTTGTTTAATTTTCACGTGACATTATTTCTTGCTTGGAATGTTTACCTATTATACCATAAAGTTAGTAATTTCAGCTGAGACAGATTGGCAGAGTTAAGCTCAATGGGAGCCTGACCCCAGGTTCCATAACCAATAGATGAGATAATAGAAGTTTATTACTTTTCAGAAGGAAGGACAAAACTAAATATTAACAGACAGATTGACTTTCCTGTGGGGTCACTGTTCATTAAATTTCCCACTGGTTTTACAATCTGAACCACCACAGTAATTTAGTTTTTAGTGCAAGTCTTTACAGTGAGAAGATTGTTTCTTTATTACCTTGCGACCATTCTTCATTTTAATGGCATTTCTCAAGCTTCTCATCTTAAAACTAGTGAACATTATAAAAAATGAGAACTGTGCCTTCTCTGGCCTGAACACAAACAAAACAAGTTGCTTCCATCCTTCTCTTTTAAAATCCAGCAGGCACTGATTTGTGCCAGGCAGATAACTGGTGCCTAACAGAGACAGCTTGGTAAGGATGAAAAACTGCTCCACAGAAGTTAATGGCAGAATTATAGGAATTATCTGTGAAGCTCTGATTCTAAAGCAGAAGTCTTTGGAGAGACTGTAGGAAAATGTGTACTGAACATGTGCTGGCAGTCAGAGGAGTCAGGACTTGGTAGTGGGGGCAGTAATTGAACTTTGGGTTCTGCCTCTCAGGAGGAGATGCCAGAGAGGGGTTCTGCTGCTGGAAGTGTGCACAGAAACCCCTGGGCAATCATAGTGCTGAAGCTGGACCAGAAACTAGTGGCTTAACCTTGACATCTATTGACTGCTTTTCTCTTTCTCCCCTAGTATGTCAATAAATGGAATTTGAACAGATACTGTTCCAGAAGGTCGTTCAGAGGATGGTTGTGGGAAAGGGGACAAGTAGAAAACAGTAAGGAACTGTGCAGAAACTCCCTAGAAAAGATTCCACCACCAAAGAAGATGTTTTTTATTTCTTACTAGATAGACTAGATAGACATGCTGTAACATTTATAACCTTGAAACAAAAATTAAAAAAAAATGCATTTATTGCCCTAAGGACAGCAGCTTATGGACCCTTCTTTGAGGTCACAGGATATTCAGAAATGCAAGGGCTACAATTTAGAATGTTTTAAAGAGTAGTTAGGATAACTCTTACTTTACATCACTGATTTCCTAAGGAAAACATCTTTTCTGCACATACTACATGATTTGCAGTAATCTATTTGCTTCCTATTTTGATAACACAGGACTCAGCTTCTAGATTTTACATTATTTGGATGGAAGATTGAACAAATCCTTTATTTCAAGCCAGCATCCTGCCAATAGATCATGACCCTTTAACTCTTTTCCTATCATTGACTGATAGTGGAGCAATACTACTTGGCCAACTTCCTTCTTGTCTGCACCAAAAATAAAAGGTGATACAATACAAAACAATAGACAGGCTAGAAGGGGGCACACCTCCATGGAATCAGTGTTCTATAATGTAAAGATGCTTTTTAGAGCCCTTAAAGCAGCAGACTGTAACAGCTAAAGATGCATAAACCAACAAATGTTTGAGAGAACTTTGCAGCTGAACAACAGTGGGGGACAGAGGGTGAGCCACAGTGGCTGTTCCTAACATTAACAGCTACAACTACTTTGCTTTTCTAAATCCAGATTTATTGTTTGGGGCCATCACCAAAATGTTCTTTGTTTTTCCACTATGAAACAGATGGCATAAATGTGCCCTGCAATTTTATTACTAGGTTATAATTTCATCACGTCATGCTCAAACCAATAGGTTCATTCACTCTACAATAAAACCTTCATTCTGCTGAGCTGCCTATGGATGCATTGAATAAAATGGCAATTTAAAAAGTTTCAAGTTGCTAAATCAATATTCCATTATTTGTCTCACATTGGTTTTATTAGTGACAGAAATGAAGCTCAACAACAGATAAAAGCTTGAAATGGTTACTTGGAAATATGCAAAGAGAATGGACTCATGAACAACCACTGCATTTTTAATCTTTCACTACGTTTCTTAATAGAAGCCTAATACATCTTTTCCAACACAATTAAATTAGACAAACTTGCTGAACTCTATTATTTGCGAGGTTAGTCAAACTATCAGCTGAAGCAATCTTTCTCAAGGTTATACACAAGTGAAGGAAAACTTATTATAAATTTACCTTGACATAGGCTAGAATAAAAAAAGAAAGCCTAATCTAGGAAGAGAGATTCTGAAGAACTGTTTGGTTCAAGAGGAACATGTCTAAATGGAAAATACCTGAAATGAAGCAAGTTACAGCTCTCCTCAGTTCTTTAGCAGTGCTTTTCAACCACAGCAAGAGTCAACTGTTCCACCCATTTAATCATTCAAGGCAGGTATAGTAATTTGCTACTCTACCTCAGAGGTATTCTCATAGCGAAGGCAGAGAAGAGTTGATACCTGGATATTCAAACATACATAGAAATATGACTTTAACCACTCATTTCATTTCTTAAGTTGAAATACAGTAGGCCAAACTTTATTGGTGTTACAATCAGATTCCAAGCAGAGATAGCCTTACACACACCACCAAAGGAGCAGAAAGGTGATTTAAAAAATCCTAAGGAATTAAAAGGTCTATCAGGTTAGACAACTGCTACAAGTTTGCTGGGACAACCTCACTGTTCTTGCACACCTCCCTCCACACTGTTGCTACAAGCCAAGGAGCTTCTGGTTGACACTTCCTTGAAGATGACTCTTCCACACAGATATCACAAGCATCTAAACCGGCTGATGCAGTTTAGTGAACCAGTCAATGGATACCCTTGGGTATTGCACTTGAGTTAGTACTGTGTGGCTGGTCCAGTATCCCCATTTTGAAGATCTCCCCACTGTAGGGTTTCCTACGTACCTTGAAATCAATCTTAGCACAAAGACAGCCCAAACCAAAGCAGAGAAGCATGTCTTAACTTGATCCTAATATGGACAATAAGGGATCAGAGATATGTGTACATGAGCAAAAACAAGTGATTTGGAGGACTTCTAGCACTCTTGTACTCCTATTAGTATAATTGCTTTAGTTGACCTTCAGACTTCTAACAGCCTCTTCCTTTCCTTTTTGTCTCTTTTTTTAAAAGAAAAAGACCAGCCTGTTATTTAATTGTATCACTTTCTTTAGATTTGGCATTAAAGGAGACCTTTTAACATTTCTGAGTGCCCTTCCAATAATTAGGCTTGCAAAAAACACCCTGTAGCATTCTATTAAAATAAGTTCACTTACCTGCCAGCAGTTTAAATAGCTAAGTGAAGCAAAAAACTTACATTAGGCACTGGACAGTGATGGTAGGAACATTCCAAAAGCACCCACAAATAATTTCTTTACCGTCCCCTCAGAGCCTTGTTAAAAATGCAGCTTTTACAACATGCCCCCAAGATATTAAAATTAAGACTGTATGAGTCTGAGAGGGAGAAAGCAAACTCCATGGATCTGGAAACCTTTTGACTCTCACCCCACCTATTTTGCAGTGAAAATCCAGCTAAAATGTTGCTAACTGTAGTTGCAGAGGTATGGCACAAGGAGACAGTGATCTCTCAAGTGTGTAGGTCCAAGGCAACTTAGGATTTTATAAAGCAGAAATAATACCTCAGGCCAACTGGCAGCCTACACAGATCTCACAGGCCTGAGATTACATGTCTCACTCACAGACTGAGCAGTTCTTTCCATATTATCTTTGCTCACACACTGCACATTTCAATAGTCTAGTGCTGAGGCAGAAAAGCCTTTAAACAGTGACAGCATCCATTGCTAAAAGGCGTAACTTTCTGGTCGTGGCAGGGGCATGCACTACAGCAGCCCGCACTGCAGGACCACATTGTCTTGATGAGCTCTCCTGCTCAACGGTGGACACCGTCCTTCTGTAGGAGAAAATGACCACATCTTTGCCACGTTCTCTGCATCACCCTGCAATGCCTCCATCTCATCTGTGCTGAATGTTAACCTGCCTCAAGGAGGAGACTAAGAATGCAGTTTACACATTTAATGTTGCTCTTAGAGAAGCATTTTCAACAGAATGGCACAAAATTGTTATACTTTGGTGTAGGAAGTACCAGTGAATTAAGATGGTTTATTAGCTTCATCAAGATAAATATATTTTTACAAAGCAATCCAGAAATCTCTGGACAAATGAGCAACACTAGATGATCTTTTTTTTCAGCCAAGTTGCTAGGAGACATCACTTTAGTCAATCATATAGCCATCAACTACTCCTGCTCAGGAAATTTTTAAATGAACTGTTTTACACTGAAAAGTAATTCAGCGAAGCTAAAATTGCTCACAGGACTATGCCAGCTTTGATAAAAACAAGCAACAAAATCTTCACTGGCAAAGACTTTCCAGGTTCCAGATGGAATTTGTGATCCAAAACTGTAACAGGCACGTTGGTGCCACCAGCATACAAAAGACCAAGAGGATTAGCTCAAACCTACACTTGCCTTAGCCAAAAACTACTGGTCTGCTTTCCAGCAAGCTGTAAGAAGCTAATTAAGCAGTCTATATTCTATAGGCTATAGTAAGTCTATAGTAGGTAGGTTTAAATTCACTACACACAGATATCTGCATGTAGTGTAGGAAATTCCAAGGGATTTTGCAATTTGAAAAATTTGAAAACTACTGGCCTTATCTAATGTGCAGAGCATCCACCAGCAATGAAGGAGACCAAAATTCAAATCCTTGCTCCAGGGATGTGGGTGAATGGCAAGTTTCACAGAGCCAAGCTGCCAATGTGAAAAGGCTGAAAGGTAATGATGCTATAGCACAAATGAGTAAGAGAAACTGAGCTACAAATAACATTTTATAAGGCTGAAAAAATTAAGGAAGAACATAATATTAGAAAATATTTCTAAACCTACTTTTCTTCTAAAGAATCTGCACACTGAAAATATCAGCTTTTATATACTTTGATGTAAGAGCATCTGCAAGATTTTGGGGGGGGGGGAACAGAACAAGGAAGGATCATTTTTCAAAAGTGTTTTTAAATAAAATGCAAAAATCAGCAAGTTAGGAGAAAAAAATAACAACAATGGAAAAACTAAGCAGCTAGCTTTTTACCATTACTAGGTATATCTCATTAAACGTGTTAGACATTCTTTCATTTTGCAGAAGTTTTAAATTATTAAAAACTATCTGGACAAAAAAGTTATGCAGATATTAAAAACAATTCCTACAGCCAGTAACTGTATTCCTCGCACTGCTTCAGCTGCTTTGTTCCAGTCCGACTGCATGAAGCCATTCTGAAGGGCACCAGTGGCAGTATGTTGGGCACTCTAACGCTTTCACAGCCAGGCTGCGGGGACATGTTGGGGACAGGAGAACTTAATGCTGTATTTCAGGTGAGCCCCTCTGGAAAGGTGATTTACAGGAGACCATTATGAGCGTGTACGCGTTGCAGCCACGGTTTGTTCTCAACTGTCCCTGTGCCCACACCTCAACCACCCTAAATTTTTGGTGAGCACCCACATGCTCACCAGAGCACAGAACCTTAAACTTTACAGTATGTTTACTACAGGCGAAACCCACAGCAACACTAACATACAATTTACTGGACTGTACTTATTGTCAAGATGACTAGCCTTCTCCCCAGCCCACAGATCCCACTAGCCCAGCAGACTGCAGCCCACACACCACAAACAACGCCGCCGCAGATTTCTGGTTCTGTGTCAAACCCTCTCAAATTCAGCAAGACTTCTCAGAGCAGCAGAAGTGCAGAGTAGCAGATTTCATTATAGGTTTGGGGTCAGCATCTTTTTGCATGGAAAGCAGCCGTTTTTATTTTAAAGTTGACATTTACCTTCAACCTTTTCCATTTGGCAGGTGCTTTCGCAATGGAATTTGCTTACTACTGCCTACTCCAATAGCAAATGAATATGTATGTGTGCCCTGCCTTTATTATACTTTTACTAGCACTCTTAAATTCGTAGTTCTTGGTTTGGAAACAATCCAAAATGTGATTTCACATGGCTGTTCAATGAAAGAAGTACATTTAGAGACAGCGATCTAATGTTCAAAAATACAAGCTCACAAGACTGTCGGTGAAAAAGGGATACAGATATATATACAGAGATATAAATATCACTACTGGGGAAGACAGCAGACATTGGAGTGAAAATTACTTCTGAAGACAGTTTAGGGGTGCAAGCAGAGCAAAATTTTTGAGCTGAAGTCACACCATGCTTTGTTCCAACAATACCACTTTTCACAGAAAGTTTTGGTAAGAAATGCTCTCTGCTGTGGTGTAATCTTGGAAATGATCCATATGTGGTGGCTGCTTTAACATTAGAAGTTAAAAAGCTGCAAAAGTGTGTAAAGTATGCAAAAATGTGTAAACCAGACTGACGTCTGTATCTGGTCCCCAAGTGCATGCATTCAGCCCCTCATTTGTTTCTGTCCAACACTAAAGTACTGCATGTGTGTGACCAAGCCAGCAAAGTAAGTCAGTCAGCTTCACCTCCACCCCTGGAAAAGTGATGGAGCAGCTCATCCTGGATGTCATCTCTAAGCACATGGAGGATAAGATGGTGATCAGGAGCAGTCAGCATGGATTCACCTAGGGGAAACCATGCCTAACCAACCTGATAGCCTTCTACAATGGGATGACTGGCTGGGTAGATGAGGGGAGAGCAGTGCATGTTGTCTACCTTGACTTCAGCAAGGCTTTTGACACTGTCTCCCATAACATCCTCATAGACAAGCTCAGGAAGTGTGGGCTAGATGAGTGGACAGTGAGGCGGATTGAGAACTGGCTGAATGGCAGAGCTCAGAGGGTTGTGATCAGCGGTGCAGAGTCTAGTTGGAGGCCTGTAGCTAGCGGTGTCCCCCAGGAGTCAGTACTGGGTCCAGTCTTGTTCAACTTCTTCAACAATGACCTGGATGAAGGGACAGAGTGCACCCTCAGCAAGTTTGCTGACGATACAAAACTGGGAGGAGTGGCTGAGACACCAGAAGGCTGTGCTGCCATTCAAAGGGAACTGGACAGGCTGGAGAGCTGGGCGGAGAGGAACCTCATGAGGTTCAACAAAGTCAAGTGCAGGGTCCTGCACCTAGGGAGGAACAACCCCAGGCACCAGTACAGGTTGGGGGGTGACCTGCTGGAAAGCAGCTCTGTGGAGAAGGACCTGGGAGTGCTGGTGGACACCAAGTTAAGCATGAGGCAGCAATGTGCCCTTGTGGCCAAGAAGGCCAATGGTATCCTGGGGTGCATGAGGAAGAGTGTTGCCAGCAGGTGGAGGGAGGTGATTCTCCTCCTCTACTCAGCCCTGGTGAGGCCACATCTGGAGTACTGCGTCCAGTTCTGGGCTCCCCAGGGCAAGAGGGATGTGGCACTACTGGAGCAAGTCCAGCGAAGGGCTACAAAGATGATTAGGGGACTGGAACATCTCTCCTATGAGGAAAGACTGAGAGAGCTGGGCCTGTTCAGCCTGGAGAAGAGAAGACTGAGAGGGGAAATCTTATTAATGTATACAAATATCTAAAGGGAGGGTGTCAAGAGGATGGGGCCAGACTCTTTTCAGTGGTGCCGAGCAACAGGACGCGAGGCAACGGGCACAAACTGAAACACAGACACTTCCATCTGAACATGAGGAAAAACTTCTTCACTGTGAGGGTGACAGAGCACTGGAACAGGTTGCCCCGAGAGGTTGTGGAGTCTTGTTCTCTGGAGATATTCAAAAGCTGACTGGACACAATTCTGGGCAACATGCTGTAGGTGACCCTGCTTGAGCAGGGGGGTTGGACTAGATGATCTCTGGTGGCCCCTTCCAACCTCAACCATTCTGTGATTTTGTGAAACTAAGGGGACAAGGAATGGAAGCAGACAAATCCCCTTCCATTTCTGAACTTACATCTAGGAAAAATCCAGGGATGACTTCATGTTACACCATTCCTTTCACTGAGGCTTGAGTCTTACAATGCTTTTTAGTTTGTATTAAACAGTCCTACAATCAGCTGGGGACTCATGGTCCTAAGTCCTCACGTATGCAGAGCTCACAGTTTGCAACCACTGACGAAATAATGGAATCCTTGTGTGCAGCAAAAAGTTTGTTCTTGCACCACTGCCAGTGATAACAGCTCAGTAAGAAAATAAAGGAAAATAAAATTGGGACCCTCTAACATATGGAATTGGTCCAAGGCCTATTCTGTGGGAAAAGACATCCTACACCACAGAAAAGGCCAGGGAGACAATCTGGTACAGATTACTTCTTATGCAGAGATTTCATTACTAAGAGGCTGCTAAGTAAGTTTTCCGAGTTTCTGTTTCCCTCTTGCTTTAAGCTTCTGAAAACCAATCCTGGGAGTCAGGCAGGAATGTATGAAGCTTCCAATGGGAGAAAAAAATGGTTGGTCAGGCAAAAGGTTTTGATTCTTGTTTTTTGTTATTTCTAAGACTGAGGAAAACAGCAAAATACACTGATGTGCTTTTGTTGCATGATATACTGAGACAGGACAGGGAAAGAGAACACAAGTGTCCTAATATTAAAGCAAACATTGTTGCAGAGAGCCAAATGTTAAGCAAATGCTGCATACTATATATAATCAACAGAATGTAGGCAAGGCCTTTTTTGCACTGACTTGTTACTAGCATTCAACAACCTACTGCCAAATCATAAGTACAATTACTGAGATTAGGCAACTGTTTCTACTGCAAGAGTAAAGTGTATCCAACTTTTTGGCAGAGCTCAAAGTTCAATTACCCTGCAGCAAATCAATCAAATACATCTGCAGCAAGCAATGAAATAGTACAGATGTCATCTCACTGCTTTCAGATGAAGATGATTTTTCTTTTTAAAAATTTATAAGTAGCATGAGGAAATATTTACAATGTTCACATTATACAGAAGATAAAATGGAATCTATCAGTGTGATTTAGAACTGCAGAAAATAGTGTTCGGGGTATATGAAGCAATAAATAATGTACATTCATTACTAGTAATCTATTATGATTATTCTTTATAGGCACTGAGATCCATGATACCAGTTTAACATTATATCCTCTTCTGTTTCAGTAGTTAAGTTCGGCATGCAGAGGCAATCATGCACTGAATCATTTGCAAACTCAACAGCCAAACCTAATTTATACATGTTCAGGACAACGTATATTCATTGTGAATGTCACTTAACTAGAAACAGAATGCTCTGTTCTAATGACATTGTTCCGAACTATGCAAATAAAAGCCTACCAGGGGAAGTGTTTAATATATACATGACAACAAGCCAATTACTTGGAAAATTACATGTTGTTTCAAGTGACTCTTTATGCACTTTTGTTATGACCAGTATAAAATTGCATTTGTGTTCATGAAATTCTGAAATATGTACCTTCTATCACACTTTTTAATAAGACTTCCTATGGATTCCAGGCATATGGTAATTTAGCGTAAAAAATACCAGGGACATTCTAGCCTATTTAGCAGCAGCCAAACAAGAAACGATGTCACAAATTTTCTCGTTCGTAACAGGTATCTTTAGTTTCCAACAAGTGTCTATATAATTACAAGATTTTTTGTTTGTTATTGTTTGCTTTGTTCACAGAGCTGAAGCAGAACTGGGCGGTGATCTTCTATAAAATGGCTGAAGTCAACTTTGAAATTACATCCTCTGACTTGTTTTGTAATTATTTTCTACAATGCATTGTTGCATTTTGTTGTAATAAAGAGTAATTTCTGCTTTCCCACTACCTACGACTGTTATTTAGCTGTGGTTACTGCAAATGCATTTATTTTTACATGGCAAATAACCCAATTCAAAAATCTGATTAAAGTGAGACCAAGTTTTGAGAGAATACCACGTTGACTTGAAAACAAAATTAAATTTATATTTTAATATATCAAAAGAGAACAATTCACTGCCACTGATAAGGTACATATATCAATGAAAATTAAAACAGCAGCTCTTAAATATACTAGAAGTTAGTTCTCACTGCAGTTGCATAGAATTCATATTTTGAAGCATTAAAGGCATTTAAAAAAAAACTTTATTTAGCATATCCAAAAACAAATGTTACAAAAAAATTTCTTCTATAAACATAGGCAAGAATGTTTAAATATGATAATTTAATGTAAACCAAAACCCTTTAAAATATGCAATACTGTAATCAGAGGTTATTTACATCCAGTGAAGTCAGAACAACCTCCACGGATATTAAACATCATCTAAGCAGTTAATTTCCATAATTTCTTAAACAATGACACCTCTATTTAACTCAGTTGTTAGTAAGTAAATCGTCTTAGTCCTAACACAAGATGAAACTCAGTCATATTTGAAAATGGAAAAGGCAGTATCCTGACTACTCACTTCACCAGCAAAGCCAGTACTGCTTTCAGACTTGTAGAACATTCAGAGGTGAAAATAAGTTTATAATATTTACTGCATGACAATGCAATTACAGGCTAATAAAAATCAGGGAGTGCTCTGGAAAAAAAATGCTGCATAAAAAACCCAGTGTAAAAGAAGTTTTATTTTCCAATCAGATCAGAAAAGCCAGCTACAAGATTAAAAAGTTATTTTCCCACTCTTAACAAAAAAATATTTTGTAATTTGACAGTATTTCAACAGGGAGAAAGCTACTCATGGAAATATATTTCGATAACTGCCCCACGCAAAAGTTTAATTATGAAAGTATATTCACCAAGACTTTAGTTTATTGACCAAAATTGCTTATGCACATGGATGGGGGAAAAAGCATGGCCCAATAAATGGTAGTCACAAATCATTTTAGATTTTTTTTTTTAAAGGACAAGCATTTTTTTTGTATTGCAAGCAGAAATAACTACAGGATACAGCAACATATTCAACTTAGAAACCAGAAACATAAGGCGGCTGAAATGGCTAACGGAATATAGAACATTAACATTTGTCACTGCTGGCTCATTTCCAAACCAGACTGCCCATGCTCAGGGGTTGAGAGCTGCTGAATGACCTAATATGAAACGGATGATCTCCATGCATTTCCTACAGGAAAGTCTCATACCCAAACAAAAAAAGTTACCGCTGGAACTGCCAGCTGTGCTGGCACGCATGGGAGATGCCAGTATGGCATGGAGATGGAACTATGAGCTCTATTTGAGGTGGTTCCTGCATGTTGAGATGAGGCACTTGGTTTTGGTAATGCCTGGCCAGAGGCAGTATATTAACTGTTGCTCAGTACAAAAGGAGATTTAACTTCTACCACTGGCAATTTAAGGACTTTCCACAAGAGCTAAAACCACTTCAAAAGAAAAGGTCAGACAGTCCAAAGACAAGACCCTGGCAATTCTTACTGCAATTGTCCAAAATATATTGTACTTATCTGCCCAATATTTATTACTACAAATACTACATGTAAATAAGTATTTTTTTTTTTTTTTGGACAACAGATGGGTCTGGAGTTCATCCGTTAGCTCTCACTTTGCTGTAGTTACTGAAGATCCCCAGTAGACAACTTAGGCAACCTGCTCTTCACCAAGAATGATAATGAAATCAATCACAGGATCCTTCTTTCATTTGTGAGTACACTGTATCAAATTTTTACAGAGGTGTGCATATACACTCACTCAAGTATGCCCATATATTTGTTTGCAGCAGTTTTCTGTAAAATTCCTTAGGGAAGAGACAGGCCAACCCCCAGCAGACACAAGGGCACATATCAGAAATGAATGACATATCAGAAATGCATGATATTAAAGGCAACATCAAATGGATGACATTGGTCTTCTATTTGAGGTCTTTGGAACTGGATGCAGTTTGGTTTTCTGTCACTTTAAGAAAGCCAATTTAACACTGTAGTTCTTCAGGGCTAAATATACTTCAGTTAGCGTTAATTGATTAGTAGAACACAGACAATACTAAAGCTAATGCCATACGATCTGGGTGTGGGAAGAAAGAGAATCAAAATGAATGTTCACAAGCTAAACTGAGTAGTGAACTCTTGCGTCAAGTATGGAAAAAAGCACTGTCACACTATAGCTTGCACCAGCTTAACTATTACCAGTTTCTAAACCAGTTGGTTGAAATTTTATACCAGTATCTAGTTTAACTTGTGTCAAATCTAACAGAAATCCACACCTCTTCAGCCTCAAAGTCACTCCAAACTTATACTTGGGGGTATGCCTGTATGGCGTCCTTGAGATACAACCTGGTGGGCCCTCACACTTCTGCACTACATCAGGTGGACTCCACAGCTCACATCTGGAGAGAACAGAGCCTGGCTGGCCACACAAATTCTGAAGCCAGCCTCGATTACCATGCTAAGCAGCACTTCTTACTCTGCTTAGCATATGTGAAATCAGTCCATGTGCACCTATAACCTAAAAGCTGCGAAAAAAGGCATCTTTATGCTGTGAATGGAGTATGCTTTAAGAATTCATGTCATTAATAAAAGTACATTATTCTTTGAAATAACGAAAAATGAATGTACTTTTATTTCCTTATAACAAAGTGTTAACTTTGGCAACAGAAGCACCTTGTTGAAATGGATAAGCAATAAAGTTGCTGAAAAAAGGTACTGAAGTCCTCTGCAATGGATTTCCACAGCCATCAATACAAGGTGCACACATGCTATGTGTAAGAATGCAAGAGGCAGGAGAACACCAGGATTTGGGGAAGGGATTTTTATTTCATAGTGTGTGTGGGGGGGAAACACACACACTCCGAATGCTTTCCCTTTTTTTCTTTTAAAAAAGGAAAGCATTACCTTAGGATTCATGTTATGGACAACAGATGAAATCCTGGTCCCAGCGAAGACTATTGTAGCTTTGGTATCCACTTCCAAGTGATTAGGAATTTATCCACTATCTTTATTATTTTATTATTTACTGTTAGTTACAGGTGCATACTAACATATGCACACATCTCATCTCTAGGATTCATGAGTAAAAATAGATAGGCAAACAGAGGAAAAGCAGAACACACAAAAGAGTGTACTGTTAAATTCTCTAACTGCTCTCTTGAATTATTAGCTTCAAAACAGGTCCAGAATTTTGAGTTGTAATGGCAAAAATTTTAGACTACACCTCCTCTATTAGGACTGTGAAATTATTGCTATTAAACCAGCATACTCTGCTGATATCCTCATTTGTACTCAAAGGCATACTGCTCTCAGCCTTCAGACCTAGAATATGGTGCAGCAAGTTACAAAGATCCAAGTGAGAAAAAGAAACCAACCAGACAAGAGAGAATACTACAAAATTAGCCCCTTTAGTGTAAAAACTTTCTGAAACATTGCTTAAGAATTCCCTACTTCAGGCAATTCTGACAGTTTGCAGTAAGAAGGGAAGGGGATTACACAAATCTGTAGGGAATGCAGACAACATTCAGAATAAAATAAGTGACATCCCTCAAAGTGGAGGTACTTTTGAGAAGTATGACAGAGCACCACATTTGTACCTGCACTATGCTCTCGATAGAGATTCCTGATCTTTAAGACCTGTTGTGGGAAGGAAGAAAATATTAAAACAAAACAAAAACCCATACCATAAATGAACCCAAAACAAAAAGAAGTTCATTATACAAGTCCATTAAATTACAGAAATGCGTAATAAGCCAAGATAAAGTGCTACAAAATGATTAGTAGTTTTTTAAAAAAGTCAATAGCGTTCTTCTTGCTTTATTTAATACTGGTGATCACTGGAGATAGTTCAATTGCACTGGCTGAACTGGAATTCACAATGTCTTCATATTGTGGGGGTGGATCTAAGTGTTGCTCAGTTTCACTTCTCATACTGATTTCACCAGTGGCTTCCTCATATGAAGGAGGAGGATCACAGTTTGATAGCCTTGTGGATATTGAGTCTGACCGTCCATCTGTATAGCTCAGGCCTCCTGGAGAGAGCCCACTGACTTCATACATTTCCTCCTGTGGGGAATGAACAATGCTGAGAGGCTGCGGAAGTGGACCTCTGCCGTCAGCCACAGCACCATCACCCATTGCTTCGTGGGCTCCCCTACGCATGTACGCGGACTGTCTACGCATTTTCTTTTTAAACAGGCACCTCCATATGACAAAAATGACAATGAGGATAACAAAAAGGCCAATGATTAATGGAAATGCAAGGTAAAATGAATACCAGTTATGTCCTGTGTTACTTTCTCCCTGAAGTCCATTTTTGTAGACTTTCCAGAACTCCTTCTAGAAGAGCAAGACAGGATAAGTCAGAAACTATAAGACAATTACAAACACACTTTAATCAGGTTGTTTTAAATGAATGAGGAAAAAAAAAATGTACTGATGATCAAAATGAGAACCAGTATGGATAAGCACACAAAATAAATTTCCAAGTTTCCTTTTGATATAGTTACTGATACAAAGAGGTTTTGTTTTTTGTTTTTTTTTAAAACAACTCCTCACTGCCTGCTAGATTTCAGTATCAGCGCTTAATATTTACAAATCTGCAGCAGAGACAGGAATAGGTAAAAAAATATAATCAGCATGCATCTCGGATAACTGTGGAACCAAGGTTTTTCTGTACCACTCAAGGTCAAAAGTTAGATTTCCTTCTTTATTTAATTATTATAATATACTAATAAAATTTGACAGGGAAATACTGTTTTAGAATGATTGAACATTTTGGGAAAGGATAACTGTGTTGTGCTGTCATCTCATATTTCAGATCCCCCCCCCATAAAGCAATAGCTGTCAGCTTACTTTGAGTTGTTTCAAATTCTCTGTAGTTAAAAATAGCTTCAGCTGTACGAGAATATCACACACGCACAGCTTAATATATTCTAGAAAATTGGTAACTCAGCTACAGATAAATGGAACAAAGTGAAAATAGAAACAAGGCAAAACAAAAAGATGAAAGGGGACATTAGTACTTGAAAACACTTTTGGCTATATTACTAATATGCACTGACAGGAGCACAAAGGATCATGTCACCATCCAACTCTCCCTGCAGTGAATGCTATGCAAAACTAGTACAAAGAAAAGCATATCCTGCCTCAAAAAGTAGTCATCCTCACCTGTAATACAAGCTCTCTCCTATCAAATGGATTTCCACTGTGTTTTATAGCAATGTATAATTCAAGAAAAAATAAAACAAAAACCGTGCCAGAAACTCCGAACTCAAACTAAAATGCAAAGATCTGCCTCTTCATATTCATGCCAGCATCTATTTTACATGACACCACATATCTCACATGCAAACATAAAATACTCACCAAGAAAACTGATATGGTCATTGCTTAGTTATCAGAAAGTGTTTTATTCAGGTTGCAGACTGACTGCTTTTTACACACAAGCAAATCAGACCCAAATTTTATTAGTTTAGGACTGCTGCCACATGAACACCATTAAATAGATATCACCAACACATTGATCTCTGAGGCAGCTTGAGTCCAGAAGCAGTTTTGCCCCTCTAGTGTGGGGACTGAGCTTGCCCTGCGCAAAACCAGAGCCAGGACAGCAGGTGCAAAACACATGCTCACAACATTTTAGGTTCAGAATTTACTAAGTTTAAGAGCAACACCACATGAACTTGCCAAGTCATTTCACATATGAACAAAACAGTCCCCTGAGAACCCACACAGCTAGGACAAGTGTCTAATAAGTTGCATTAAATCACCAGCTATCGTGAGCATCCTTTCTATTTATTAGATTAGTTCTTCATGTAGCCACACTCAGTGCAAGTATTTTAAGAAATAGTTTGTTTCTTTAATTTTTACAGCAAACTGGAATCAAACATGTTCTCTGAATTCCAAGGCTTAACATCACAAGCAAGTCTTCATTGTGCCTCTTTTTGATAAAGCAGAGGTCCAAATCATCTAGATTAAGCCAGGCAGCATGGACTCCAAAGTAAACAAGTTGTGGAAGACAGACTAATCTCCCTAAATGCTTCTCTCTAAACCTAAGAGATCATGTATACTAGGTCATGTGAGAGAAGCGTTTGCTGTATGATATGGGGAGGGGGTATCCTACATGACATGGGGCTGGCTCCAGCACTAAACAACTGTTGGCAGACACACTCTGCTTTTGAGCAGTTTCTTTTGAGCAGAGATACGCTCCACAACCGCTTCTTAACATTTCTCTTTCATGTGAGATGCTGTTAATCACACCCAGGGTGGTATATCATATTTCAGGCTGCCTTCTGCCTAGGGCGCAGGCAACCATTGGGGAAGAGAGGTAAAAGCAGGGAGACAGACAAAGTCTAATGCAAGCTCCACGCTGAATACTGAAGACTTAACAGGTCTGAATAGACAAAATAAAAGCAACAAAAAAGTAATTATAAGTTTAAAAAAAAAAGTACACACCACATTATTTTTTCTTGTAGTGTCACTCAAAAAGAAAATCAAGATTTGCTTAACCAGAGTCAGCYGTGATTAGATTATTAACAACTCTAGCACAAATGACAGAGTAGAATTTTGCAACAGATGGGAATAATTCTGAAACTATGGGAAGAAGAGGGAAACATAGACCATACCTTTAAAAGGTTGAAAAAAAAGAAGAGTTGGAGAATTACAGAATTGTCTGTTTTGACTTCAATTCCCAGATACATACTTCAAATAATATACTATTTGTCATCCCCATGGCTTTTACAAATACCTCACTAAATATTCAAGGGTCCACGTCAAACCAGAGGAATGCTTTATCAAGTTATGCAAAGTTCGGTCACAGTTTCAGTACCATACAATATTTTCATTAATGATGGGAAGAAAAAGTTTGGTTATTATACATGGTGTTGACACCAAAACGGAGTGGAAAGCATCAGAATTCAAAACAAACTTGAAAAATCTGAGCTGTCAACTCCATTTATCTTTATTGAAATTTCTTAAGCAAGAATATTTAGCCATTCACACACAGGACAGAGAGCGATTGTATATAGCAGCTGAACGGAAACCAACAATGCCATTCCTCCAACACTATGGCAAATTCTGTACTGGAATTACAAGCAGTAATATTGTCCGTTAGACACATGAAAGAGTCAAAGACTCTCAGCACATTTCAAAAAAATCCTGAATTCTGCTTGGAAGCAGGTTTTTGGTTTGTTTTTACTATCTAATCAACCATGAAGAGAAACAGGATCAAAGTTATCCTTACACATCTACTGCCTCCACGGCCTTGATGAGCACCTTACCCTCAATGCTACACTTGAAGAGGAAAACCTGCCTTGATAGCTCATCTCAATTGACTGAAAAGCAAAGATACTTCCTGCGCAACTTTATAGTACCTGCAGATTTGATAAGATTCTTCCTTGCAGATTCACGGAAGCTGGCTTTTTTGTGTGTGGGGGGAGCAATGTTTTATCATCGCCTATCCTCTGTCTTGCCCAGCACTACTACAGTCCAAAGGGAGCATGCACAAGCTTCTCCAGATGTTTCCTCTTCCCCCTTGCGTGGAAGATACTGAAATATGAGGACAGACAGCAATACGGTCTGGCCAGAGGAGGGATCTGGAATACACTTCGACACAGACTTCAAACATGAGAAGAAAGTTAGAGCATGTGCACATCCCTTTAGGCACCTCACAGGCCAAAAGGGCCTCTGTATCAAATGGTTGGGGCTACACATTCACACCATGGATGTGCATGTGAACAAACACTCTCAGAAGGATCTTGGGGCTGTTGTAAAGCATCCAGTAGGGAATATGTCTGTGAAAGATGAGGAATACTTAATTATCCATTTAGAATTAAGAGAAAAATGAAAAGAAGCTTTGTTACTGGCAAACAATTTTTCAAAGATAAAGGCTGAAACCAGAAAGTGCATTTAAATGATTATCTGCACTTCTCTGTCAGAAGACACTTTAAGACAAAGCTAGTACATGTGAATGCCAAATAGTCAAATAGTGTGGGTCCATACTGAAAAATGACTGTACAAATGGTTACAAGGGACTCCATCCACTGTTTGTCAGTGAATCCCAGATCAACTGTGCTGATTTTAAAAGAACATATTTAAGTGGAAAAAACTAACATTAAAAAAAAGAAAATTTTTTTAAAGATCACCAGACAACTAGGAAGATCTGTGACACCTCTTTCCTTTCCATCTGGTCTGAATACATCTAACTAGATCTTTAGCTGAAATAAGTATTAAATATATTCTTAACTTAAAAAAAAAAAAAAACAACCAACCAAAAAAAAAAAAAAAAGACAAAGGTTCATTTGGATTATTATTGCTATTATTTCTACTGGAAGCAAGCTTTCCACTTCACTGTTTTGCTACCTCAGCAGCACCAAAGGAGTAAAACAATACAATGGTTGTTTTTGAGGCCAAATTTACCAAGATTTACTGAAAGACTGCAAATATACTAAGCAAGGATGTATCATTTTAAAGGCTCCATAGAGGAGAAAAGTACTTTTGACGAAAATGAACAAAACGGTTTTCCCTTGTTAATGTATTTTTTTTGTTGGAGTAACCTTACATTGGAGAATAAACTGTGGATGGCATTTTAGTAAATGTTTCTCCATGTTACTGTCAGCTTAACTCTACCTGCTGGAGAAAACGTCTCTGCAGCTTCTTCAGAAAACTGAAATACCAGCATTTCTTCTCTTCACTCTGCCACATGGCAAAGCAGCAGCAAAGCTGTTTTTCTCAGAATGGCAGGCAGTTAGTTCAGAAAGGGGGGGGGGGGGCCTGTGTGTGTATGGAAAGTGTTCAAGTTAATGGTGTGACCAGACAGATGCATAAAGACCTTAAGTAAGAGTTTAAACTGCCTCAAGGATGAAAGTATAGCATCTATTTCCGTTTACAAGCAAGGCAAAGCAAATATCAAGACACTTTAGAGCCCCTCAAAATTATAGCACTTCAGTTCTAAGTCTACCTTACAAAGATAGAGGAAAAGCGTTTTGTACACGGGTAAAAGATATTAAGAAACAAACTTGTTTAGTCCAAAAAAAAAAAAAAAGGCCCCCAAAACAAAAACAACAACAAAAAATTTGCTTTAAATTTTCCTCATCAAAAAAAGAAAAACAAGATGTACCAAATACAAGCTTTCCAGCTTGCATTTTTTCAAGCTAAATAGCAAAGAGAACCACAAAGACTGTTAGTTCCAGACAGAATTAGCAGGAACCACAAGAAACTAATACTTTCAAGTTCAAGTTACTCAAACTCAGCTTCCAAGCAGCTTCCCCTCTGCTCTGCCATCCCACAACTATGCTACATTGTAAAGTGAAGGCACACCAGGAGTTTAAGCCACCTGGCCAAGTCAAATAATGCCCATAGCTAAACAAAAACATGGAGAACTCTGATGAATTTGCACAGTGCAAAGACTCTTACAAACTGCTGTGAAAAAAAGGGGGGGGGGGGAGGAAAAGCCCCAAACCCAGCAAATAGTTGTAGAATTAATAGAGAAAGTTAAAAAGTAATTTAAAAGTTGGAAATCTTACACCAAATACCCCTTTCGTAGTTGCCAATCTCTTAATCCGATAACAAAAAGGACTTTCTTTCTGCTTCACAGAATTATTAACTCATGATTTATGAGGACACTTCAGTAATCATTTACCCTAAAGCACTGCCTAGCTGGGAATACAAGGCGTACATGCCCTTAAAAGGCTGAAAAACTAAGTAAAGTAGGCTACAGAACCAGATAACTGCAATGGAAGACCGAGAAAACATCTAACGTATATTCCCGCCAAGAACCACTTTTCTGCATGTTTCTTATTGCTTATGCAAGTGCAGTTTGAAACAACAACAACCCCCCCCCCAACAATCTCTCAAGGGCATCACACATAGAAGGGCAATTACGGCCAATTTGCCAGTTAAAACTTTTTCAGTGCATTTCTAATACTTTACTATCATTATCTATTCAGAATACAGTCAGTGTTTAGCCAACTAGATCTGCACACCAAACCAAATACGTGATCCACATGAAAGTTAAGGAGAGTGACACCATGCTGAGCATGTGAACTGAGGCCTTTACTACGTTCTGGCAGCCTGAAGCAACTCCTGGTCAATGTTCTGACTTGTTTTAAAGGCAGACTAACAATATGCCAATTACAAAAGTGCTTGGTATTCAGTAGGTAGAGGATACACTCACTTGCCGTTATTGCTTTGTTTGCATCTGCAAGGCTGTTTTCATCTAGTCTGCCCTCAATTTCAGGTGGCAGGAAAAAAAAAAAAAATCATCTCTTCTCTGCCAGATAAATATCCAGCATTCAGAATTAGACACATACTGATGCTAAAAGCCTTATTTAATCAAATCACTTCAGTGCTGGTGCTGACAAGTTTTGGGTTGCTTGCTAAGCTTTTTATTTTTTTTTATATCTCTATCTCTCTCTTTTTCTATATAGGGGGTGGAGGCGGGAGAAAGAGCTATACAGAGGACCTTGCAGTTTCTGCAGTATTCAAAGTAAGAATTTGTGGGAAATAGGGAACACTTGCAAATAGAGAGCTGTGACTGTTACAACTTCTTTTTAAATGGCAATGGAGCATAATTTTTTGAAAAATAAGAATTAATGGAAGTAAAACAAACATCAGTGCTGAAGTCGCATCAAGATATTTTGCACATTAACCTTAAAACAAATCCGAGTCTCACAACAACCTTTGACAACTGGCCAATGACCACACACAATGCTACCAATTCTGCAGACTACAGGTATTACATATAAATAGCTTTACAGGTCAGCCCTAAGGTCCATCTAGGCCACTCTTTTCTCTCTGACAATCAATAGGGGTTGCCAAAGGAGAGTACAAGCACAAGCAGATAGTGATACTCTCCCAATTTCCACATATTTCAAGAACTTCATTAGCTAAAGCTGGTCCCTTTCATTCAGTAATCCTGGACTGATTTATCTTCCATTCATTTATGCCATTCTTGTCTTAACCTTACAAGCTTCTAGCATCCAAGACATCTTGTGGCACGGCAGTCCACAGCTCTCCTACTTGTTGTCAGAAGAAGGGCTTCTGTTTGCTTTGAATATGCACCTTCTGTTTCCTTTGATGCCCTCTTTGCTCTCCTATCAGAAGGATGGCAGGTGACTGCCATCATGATCTCTGCTCAGTCTCTTCACGCTCCTCACAGACATCTGTCACATCTTCCCTGATTTAATTCTTTTCCAATCTAATTGTTATTATAGAAGTCTTTTCATATCTTTGATCAACTGTCACCCTTCTCTGGGCCTTATTTAGCTTCTGCATCGCTTTCTAAGAGCTAGGGAGACCAGAACCGTACACTGTACATTCAAGATGCAGGTGCAACGGCATAATTATGTTCTCCATTTCAGGCCCTATTCCTTTCCTAGGATTCTTAGCATTCAGTTTGCTTTTTTTCCTCTTTTGACTGCTGAGCATTAATTTCAAGTTTTCACAGATTCTCTAGAAACTCGGATCTTGTTCCTGAGTTCAGTTCAGAGTCAATCATACGTATAAAATGAGGAATGTTTCCTCTTCCCCGTTACTTCACATTTGTCAACACTGAATTTCTCATTCTATTTTATCCACCCGGTATCAGGAAGTACTGTAAATTCTTCCCTGTTGGCTCTACTCTTTACTTTCCTAACAGTTATTATCTTCATTAACTTTATAATTTTGAATAAGATTTCTGAACGTACCAAACAGCACAAAATCCCCAAGCCCACACAACATTAAAGGCACTCAGTATTTCAGTGACAACTATGTATGTATCCCCAACATATACAATGCAGCCAGGACACAGAAGTTAAGTCTTACTAAATGACTGTAGGGATGGATACAGCTGGGGGACAATGGACTACATAAAGCACAAGTAAAGGAGGCTGGTCAGGCATGACTGCAGGTGCCTAAGGATGGTACATTAGCAAGCCATCAAAAGCAGAACAAAGAAGCTAGGGAACAAGGAGACAGTAAAAGAAATGGATGATGGGCCATGGACTTTACTGAGAATTTCCTCTGCACTGTGACAGGGAAAGGCTGTGGCAAGATGGGAAAAATAACTGTTTCTACTTTATTGTTTCTCAAGTACCTCCTGCCATGGAAACACCATCTACCAAAAAACAGAATGCTCCCAAAGATTTAAGAGAGAAAAACAAGCTGAATTGAGAGGCAACATGTTTAGGTTATGCCTGCACTAGTAGCTTGAACTTCTCATACTACTTAAGCAAAAGCAATATTGTGTTAAAATTTTATGCAAGTTGTGTCATGGTATGTGCTAGCTTTCATTACATGATGAGCTGTCACTAGGAATCACCACACCAAGCAGAGGTTGGGCGGTAAAAGCATGTGTGTGCATGCACTTTAAATGTCAGAATGAAGAAGCTTTGAAGAGACACCACATGATCTACTGCTTCATTTTAATAAATAAGAAAGTTCTTCATTCCAGCCTTCCATCCCCCTAGGTATGACCTCCAATGAAAAGATGCCAAGTATTTCAAATGTTGAATATGCCTTTACCATGGACAGCAATTTCTGATGTAGCCACTGAAGAGTGAAATAACATAATCCTTGCAAATTACGAAAGAAGTCTATAATGTTCCGTGTGCCATCCTGCCCATTAATCCATAGACCTGCATGTACAATTTCCCTGTGCAGAAACACACAACAGATGGATGCTTTTTTTGAAAAGAAGTTTTCTGAGTGACACTTCTTGGCAGCTGTTATTTATTTTAGATTTATCCCAAAATTCAGCCCCAGTTTCATCCAGGTCTCTCTCACATTAAAAAAATATATTTTTGAGTGTATTGCATTAAATATGTCAGGTGCCACAACTAAAAACCTGTGTGCTGTTTTTATTTGTTGGGAGGCAACTTAAAATATATTGGGTATGATCTGCAGATATTGCTGCAGGGCCACTGGTCCACAAGCTTCTTAGAACACTGGTTTTGCTAATTCAAAGTGCCAAGTATCCTCCTGGCATATTGCAAACTTCTGCATGCAGACTTATGCAACAATTCTGTGTGGCCAGTATCTGCTTTAGCAGAAAAGTCCACTGAAATCAACAAATTACTGCTCTTGCGTAACATATGGCAACATTGAAATTCTTATGCTTGCACTGTTTAAGAGCAGTGCTGCTTGTCAAGACTGTCTGGGAGCCTGCAGATGTTAACTTCAAGAAAGTCACTTCTCTTCCTGCAAATTTTTAGACTATTAATAGTCCGAGCACCAAACACTTAGGCTAGCTACACCAGCACATAGGATTCAAAGGCATATTTTAAAAGGAATGCTTTGAGTTCCTCACTCATTTCATGTGAATATATTCAATAAACAAGCTGTTCCATGAGCAATGGAATAAATGAAGATTTGTTAAAATAAAAGCCGCAATCCCATGATTTCTTCCATGCAAGACAGCAGCAGCTGTGATATCTAGGTCAGACCTAAGTGTGTGATGATAGGAGAACCAGTACACATGTCATTTGGCTAAGTGTTACCGCAAAACAGAATGGATAACGACAGTTTTGTCCACTTGAGGAAAAGTGGGTGTATTACTTTAGGTTCCTTTTCTTCCCAGCTGCCAATTTTCACAGAATTTGTAAGAGCTTAATTATCTCTGAGACTCTGCTCCCTTTCAAATTTGGTTTAACTGGACAAAAGATTCAAAAGTTATTACTCTGCAGTCTATCCCTCTCCACTGTGCAAACCTCATTTGCTTAAAGAATCAGGCCAAAAAGAAAAACAAATGTAGCGTAATGTTGGAAAGCACATGACCATTTAGCATACCTAACAGTTTAGTGTTAATGCATGCATATACACCAAAACATACCGTCTTTTCCTCATTTTCAAAAGCTTCTCTTGCTTCTTCATAGGTACAGATTTCTTCTCGGCATTCATGCTCTATATCACCTTGCTTTAATTCTTCCAAAAATCTGTTGGCTCTTGGGTATCTTTTTAACACAGAATTGGCCTTGGCCTCTGTTAGAAACACTGAATAAGATGAAAGATAACAAAAGTCACTTCTAATATATCCAAAACTTTTAAAGTATCCAAAACTTCATGGTAAAATTGCTCAAAGAAAATGTGCTTCTGGGGGAAAAAGGAAAAAAAAAAAGGGAGGACCTTGAAAAAGTTAACATGATAAAAGATCTCTCCAATTTTTTCCCACTAATTATAGAAAATCTAGGCAGGAATATTTATTACCATAATGTTGTAAATACGACAGACCTCAATTCAGCATCCCATTTCTGTATTAGAAAGCACTCAGGATCACTTTAAAATTTTTACTTCAGGATTTAAAACCTGTGCCCAAGAAGAGTACTCAGAGAGACAAGCACATGCTCAAGTGATGTCTTAAACTAAGGTGACAGACAATAAACAATACTTGCTTGTGAACACTTCAGAAAAATACTGGCAATTGCCTCAGTGCATCACAGCCTGAATGCTCAGAAGTTTTTGAAGATATAAGTATTTCTGAATATTATCCAGCCACAGTCATATGGTAAAAGAGTTGCATTTATTGAAGTTTAAGTCTAACTCATATATATTTGCTTAAGCAATTTTGAAGCTGGTTTTCTACTTTCACTTCAGAAGTGTCAACCCTGAAACAGCGATGTGAAATCAGGGAGCGGAGAAAGAAAGAAAAAGGAAGGAATACCTTATTCCATTTTCCTGAATCATCTGCATAAAACCTATCTTAATATAGCATTGTTTTACAATTGTAAGGACTTATTCCTCAGGAACCTAGAGTGTTATTCAGTGAATCAAAGAAAAAAAGGGGAGGGAGACTCCCCGAAGTTCTGACATAGGTATTCTTCATTTGCTTTCCTTAGTAACATTTCTGGGGTGTTGTTTTCTGTTYAAAGAAAGCTGGGAGTAATCTCATCTTCTGACCTTCCATCTTCCCTCAACTTCCCTGACCAATGATTTTTACAGTAACATAAAACTGGAACACTCCAAAGTCTGGAGGACAGAATAACTCCCAAATTATGTCTGCAGTGTATGATGCAGAAATTCTTCAGCTATTTCAGGCGAGGAAGCAAGAAAATCACATCTATGAGACACTGTTCATGGACTGTGACTGCTTACAGCTGGGGCTAATTAGTTCAATGCACTGCCATACTTGCATACTTGTACTGTTTTCCTGATCTATGCTACCATCTCTGCATTGGTTCATTTAGAGCTAGCTTGGGAACCTCCAACACACCATGAAGACAGACTCTCACTGTCTGCAGAACAACAGAGACTGACTTGTTATACTGATTTGAAATGATTTATCTATGATTTTATGTGAATTAAAGTTTGCTGTGTTTTTTCTTAAATAATTGTATTTTAAATATTAAAAAAAGAAAGGCAGCAAGGCTATAAAGATGAGCTCTATATTCTTTTGCTTTCTTACAGGTTAGGCATGGTGACATTTTTCAGCAAGGAGGCTACTATCATAATGAGGCTGATCTACTGACCTATTTTACATTAATTTCAGTTTGCTCAGTATCTGTTGTGTACTCACTTTATAAGTCATTAAACTTTGTCATCTTCCTTTTGCAAAAGATTAAATATTTGAAGATTAAACTCAGTGATACCAGTCATTCTTATGCTTTCAGTTGAATACATGATTCAGGCACAAAGCTGTGTGAGAGCCAGGTATTTACAAAATAACCTGCTACATGCAAAACTAACCACTTTTACACATATAATTACCAGGTACATATATGCACCACACAGATTACACTATTAGTCATGCTGACAGTGCATACAACTCTACAATCGCACTTGCTGCAATTTTGGTTTTCTATAGCACTGCAACTCAGCACATGGGCACTTTCCACTGTGCAAGTCCACTGAATAAATGAAGTATGAAGTGATGTTCAAAAATCTCTTCCAAAGAAGACAGACAGCTTCTTTCAATTTCCCACACAATTCCCCTGACTCGCCCTCTAAGCAAAGGCCTGAAAAACGGCTTTCTTTCAACATGCCTGAGCGATCACCTAAATGCAATGTGATTAAGGATTTGTCCACATCAGGAGACTTGCACTCAACCATGTACAGGGATGAACTTCCAGTGCTCTACCTACTGACCAACTCCTCCTGTGGGCACTCCTGAAGTGGAACAAGCTACAGCCTAGACACTCTTAGGAGTATCCATATGTGGAGTCACTGAAGAGCAGATAATGCACTATAAATCAACAGTTTCCCTTCCTTCAGCAGATGAGACCTAGGGAATGTCATTTCACAGGTGGAACAAGTCCCTGAAAAAAGCAATGAGAGCAACTATTATAATTTTGGATTGTGTGCAGAGGGAAAAAGGACTGAAGAGGAAAACACAAGCAGCCAAAAATACAATGATGTAAAACTACCAGCTCTCAGAAGCAATATGCAAATCTCTGTTTCTACATGCTGTTGTCAATTTACCAAAAAAGCAAATTGAGAATGAAGGTTTAAAAGCTGCAATGTCATACAATATTGTGTTCATTATACATTAGGATGAGTTTCTAGGTAATACTTTAGTATTCCAAGAAGAACTAAGTGTACATCTCTGCTTCAAAACATGCTGAAGAACAGCAAAACATTAAAATAATTCAATATTCACGAATGGCCAATATATGACTATCTTAAAAAAAAAAGAAAAAAAAAGAACACTTTATTTTGCAGTCCATATTCAGAAAGGGTCTCTAGTCTCTCAAGCTACAGTATGGAAACCCACACATCAGAGACAAAAAGGCCCAATGAAGAGAATAAAGTGCACAGTATATTAATTCTGAAGGAATCTGATAAATCTTGTGATTAGTCCAGATCAGGAATTGCTTTTGACCCTGCAAGACTACAAAAATGAAGCAAAACTGCTTATATGTTTGTTTTGATTTGGTATTTTTAATGCTTCACAGACTCCTGATGGCTTTAAATCCTTATTCAGAAATCAACACAAATGTAGCAGGGAAACAAAAAACACACCACACACTTATCGAAGCAATCTTGATGGGGGTACTGATCGAAAGATATTGATTTAATGAGAATCAGTCATTGCCTGATGAATCACCTAAAAAGAGATAATGGAACCATAATGTAGAAACCACTAACTTCTTAGTATTCCATGACCACCACAACGTAGACATTCAGTTGTAATTGCACAGAAGCATGTAAAAAAACTCTGTGTTGGATGCCCATCTAGCCAGGCTACAGTGTGGCTGAATTCACTATGGCTAGTACTATGGAGCTCAAGATGATCAGGGAAAAATTACACATGGCAAAAATAAAGTATGGAGCAAGATTAAACCTAATTACTAACTTTGTTAAGGAGTTAACTAACAAATCCAGGATAAGGAAAAATCAAAGTTACGGTTTTGGTGTTATGTAAGATAGCCACAAAACAAAAAATTTTAAATCCTTTCATCTCCCCCCTCCCCCTTATTTTTTTGATAGAATATCTATGTAGATGTACAACTACCAAATCTGATGCACTGGAACACATATTTATTTCTTCAAACATGTTTGCCCTCGGTGCTCTCTGTGTGCAAGTAATACTTGGCTTTTAGAGAGTTTTTATGCATCAGAAAGCTACAGAAACACCATTTCAAAGTCTTAGTTATGAGTTACTATTATTAAAGGGCATTATATAGTCAGCTCAATTTATTATACATTCCCAGGGAAACTTGTGTGCAATCATAATAGCAAATAGAAATTCAATCTGAAACAAACAAAAAAGTCGCTAAAAGATGTACTTGTAAATTATGAAAATATGGAGCGTACATTTTGCTTTATACCCCACCTATCTCAAAACCTCCTACAAAGTTTAAAAAAAGCATAACATCATGTGTGGTACCGAGCCTGTCTTCCTCCAGGAGTTGCATGGTTGAATGCATGTCTGCCTAATTTCATCCTATACTTATAATAGTTACTTTTATAGCCTCTAGAGTCTGCAAGATCTCCCATCAAAAACTTGGCCCAAGCAGTAATGCTCACAACATTTATGCAAGCGCTACAGGTAACAAGGCAGCGTCCTCACAAGAAGTGAGGCAGACATCTGACACTGAATTATACTGGAAACAGGTCTAAATTATTTTCCAGATTATCCAATCACACTTTTTACTAAAAGCAGTTTCTTAAACTCCTGTCACTACAGTGTGTTTGGTGCACTATGAAAGTCACCATCTCAAATCACAGACAGAACCTACAACAAAATTTTCTATTAAAAGGAAATTACAGTTCTTGATGAGCTCTGGAGATCTGTTCTCATCCCTTATGAGATGAGGCTCAGACCTACCACTGCCTGCTAAGTCTCTAAGCATTCTTTAATGCTTAAGAGGAGGAAGACCAGAGAAAGGAAGAAGTGGGACTTTGGATCAAGGAAGTCCAAGAAAATATATCTAAAAAAACCCCCAAAAAACAAAAAAACAACCCCCCCCCAAAAAACCAGCATTCCATACTCCATAACAAAGAATACTAACAGAGCACACTTCTTTTTTCAATATTCCCACTCCTCCAGCCCCCAAATGCAAGCAATACCATCAAATAGCTTGAGTACATGCAGAAGGATTTAGCTTGCCATAGCCCTTTCTCTTTCCACACACTTATTCTTCCCGTAACATCTTCAAAAGATTTAGGCAAGGACGTAAGTGTAACATGAAAGTGGAAAAATATATCTGAGCCCTGCCAACTGATGCTGTCACAGCCAAAGAAAAGAGGCTTCAATCTTTAGTGATAGAAGAAGCAGGAAGCAGCAGTGTAGAAAAGTCTCTCGGTACACAATAATGTTGGAGAAGCAAAGCCCAGGGCATTTTGGGCACCAAAGTTTTCTGTAAATGCTCTGATGAGAACATTACCCAGCTTCCCCTTCCCTGCCTCCTTACCAAGTACACTAAAAACAACACCAAATACTAGAAATAAACATTTCATTTTAAATTAGAAGCTGCAGCTACTGGTAAATTTGAATTTTTCTGCAGAGTACCTTGATTAAACTATTTAGCTTGCATAGGGGAGAAAAGAGAAGAGTCTTCTGAGCATTAACATTCAAAGTTTCAAAAGTGATTCGTGCTCTGAGATCCTGGAGTTACCTGGGTAAGTTTAGGAACAGTTAAATTAAAATATGGAAGGCTGGAAAGTCACCCATACACTCTTCGTTCTGGAGCCAGCTTTCACAGGTCCATGAATAAGTTTATGGAGTTTATTATTATAGCCTGTGTATAGTACCTATGTCAGAACAACAGTACAATTTTAATTCCAATTCAGTTTCATGTGAGCAAAAATCTACCCCATATGTAACACCAAAAGCATTTCACTAGCAGAGGATATTTTTCACATGAACTGATAGGGATTTTGAGGGGAGGACATCCTGCAGGTGTGTTAATACTGACTTTGATGGAGAATAAAGTATGCGCATTCATCACTAAGTTAACAAACTTACCACTGTCCATGATGATTACTGTCAAGGCGTGGAACTTGCAAATATCAAGCCTGTTAACAAAAGAGAAAAAGTCCTGTTGAGTTTGTGAATTATGATTAATAGAGAAAAGTTTCTCTTGAATCCCAATAATATTATATAAATGCTGGAAGACTCTGTGGTCAAGATTAATCCCTCTTTTGAAATGTACCACTTTGCATACAAACCAATTTCAGTAGTATAGAAAGAATATCTAGCAGAGAATAACTCTTGTGAAATGGTGAAAGCTTTATGCTTTTTTTTTAAAGCTTTCCTTATTTAGATCATGCAAAAACATTGATATGAAATAGAATGTGCATATCATTTTCAACTGATCTGCAACCTCTGCTTTACCTAATCTAACATGAAAGGTATTACACTCTCCACTATAATTACTTATACTTTAACCAAGGCATATAATTCACTCTGCAGAGCACACCAAGTTAGCACATTACCTTTAGCTATGGATCAGATTTTCAAAATCAGAATAAACACATGCAAATCCATTCAGAGTCTGTTAGTGATTAAAACAGGATGGCTGCATAAAGTTCAAGGGCAGAACAAGACCTGTGATTTGGCAAAGGAACTTGCAATACATGTGAGCATCCCAGCCTACAAGAGCCTACATGTATTTTATACCTCATCTTGGAAGGAGAACAGAGAAGAGATGCTCTCAGTCAAGAAAGGACCAGGAACGAAGCTCATTGCACCAACCAGGCAGAAAGCCAACAAGAACCACACCTGAAGGCAGCAATAGTTGTGGGGAGGGAAATGCTATCAAGGGCTAGAGGCAAGGGCAGAGAATAGATTGTTGAGGGACTGTTTTAGGTTTCTTGAAGTCTTCATTAGTACGAGGAAAGTTAACAAAATAAAAGCTTTCAAAGGAGCAGAAAGGTGCAGCTGTCTCACTAAGTGGGTAGATCACCACATGAGGTTAAAGTTTTTTTTATTAATAAATTACCAGCTCCCAAAGGTTAGCATTAGTTCCACTTCAGAGACCTGGCTATACATCAACATACTGTACCATACTAATGTCCTCATTCTCTTTTTGAAAATACACACTGAATTTTATCTTTGATGCAGACATCATTCTAAAGTTTAGCTCAATATACAAGAATAAAGCCCACAAAATCCTACATTAATTTTAACAGAAGACATGCAGTTATTCTGGTATAAATGTAGTTAGGGTACAGCTGTATTCAGCTATTCAGGAGGGGAAGCATGCTGTAAGATATCTTTATTTGAGGATAACTACATTAACAATAGATCTCATACTAGTTTTTTTTTTTTTTAAAAAGGAAAGAATTAGGCTTGCTAATCAAAATGCATATATTAACATAAAAATCTATATGAAGCCCAGACCTAAGTTTCCTTATTTACAAATGACTGAGGAATTTATACTGTACTGTAGGCCTAGTGTATTTTTTCACTAATTTAAAACGAGGAGGGTTGGTTGGTTTGTTTTTAAACAACATGGAAACCTCGCAGAAGGAAATACAATCTAGGTAACGTATATATTTGTCACTGATGTGGCTTACTCAAGGATGGCCCCATGGGCCTGGCATATAAGTTTTTGTTTACATCTTATCAAAACCAGTCTGAAAAGTTATTTATTATTATTCCAAAATAAAAGAAAAAAATGAAAACTATAATATATGTATCTGAAATAAAGAAGCCTTTAAAACCCATTCCATAAATTCATATATACATTACTTGTTTAGGTATTTTTTCCTTGAAGCCTGGATTTCACTTCTAAATAACATGCTCATTCTATTGTGCAATGCAAAAAGACAGCATTTTATTTGCTTTCATGGTACAGTACTGGGCTGAGCAGGAATAGAAATCAAACACAATCAGCTGAAATGTGATTTATCCTTTTTCTTTTTCTTTTTTATACTCCAGTCCTATTGGTTCTACCTCATCTTGTGCAAGATGTTAGCTCCAAAACCCACTCCTCTTTAACCTGCAATCTTCAGTAGCAAGCAGATGCACAGCTCTTCCTCCTTGCCCGACCCTGGCAGAAACACTGTGTCAAGGGAGGTACCTGAACCTTCATTCTATTAGCTAGCAGTTTTCAAGGGGAGGGCTTCAGAAGAACTTCTGTCCCTCCTTTAACAAACATATATACTGCAAGAAGACTAAAATAAGCATGCTCTGCCTTGTGAGACTGGTCTTTTCTGAAGGAAAACACAAGAAATTGTTTACTTCTTCCTTTCCCCCCCAATACCCTCCTTGTACTTGGTGTATTGTTTTCTACAGCTATTTCAGCTTATTCATGCAAGATGAGCACAAACTTTCTGTAAGGAAGTGGTAAGTGTGCACAAAAGCTAACTGGACAACAAAGAGGGCAAGTTAGACTTCCAGCATGCTCCTTCCAACACTAACTTGTCATGCAAGAACAGACTGCAGTACCTGCAAGGAATGCCACTGAAGTGAATGGAGACATGCATTCATATTCATTACATAAAGACATCCCTGTCTATTAATAAAATTGTAGCATTAGGACTAAAAAACATGTTAGGTGGGGGAGCAGGCAAGTTCATCAAATCTGCATAAAGATAAATAAGTGCTAATAAACAGTGAAGATTAAAGCACTCTTAGTGCACACCACAGTGTTCAGCATATTATTATTAATTATTGTAAGGTAACAGAAGCAGAGGGCTTAAAAAATTATTCAGATACAATATATAAGCTCTTTTATTAGCCTGAGTTTTTCTTAGCAGACTATCCTATGCCAAGACAAAAACACCTTTTCCCCTTGCTTCTTGAATAAAACTATTAGAATGGCATTCTGGGTAGTCCAATTTTTAATGCCCCAAATATTTGCACTTCTGAAGGAACTGACAAACTTTTGATAATTAACAGATCAAAAAAAATTTAGTCACTGGTGTAACTATTCTCTTCATGTGTTATGAGTTTCTTATGCCATTTATTACCCTCTAGTTTCAGGCAGCTGCCTTTGCAACAGTCCCTCAGGGAAGATCCACAGCAGTGAAGAGTGTGACCCATGAGAGCTCCCCCACTCTCAGTTGAGTCACAGTATGTGTTGCATGACATGCATCTTGCCAAATGTCCCCTCTCTAAGGGAAACTTTTTTCTGCATTGAACTTCAGCTAGCCGTTAACACTTCATGCTTTAACAAATAACTTTGGTGTGGATTTCAATGCAACATTTGAAAACATGCACATCCCCGCCTATGCTCATGGTGTCACAACTAGAGAGCTCTGCCTATGGGGAGCTTAGGAGGAAACAAGCGGAGCAATGTCACCCAACCCTGCTAACGGCAGTGCTCCACTGAGACCACAGTGGAGCACTCTAGGCACGCTTCCTTCACAGCCGGCACTAGGAGCTTGGTATGTGGGAAATGAAGACCAGAATATTCACACAGACAGAAGACTGAAAAATTGGGGGAACATGTAGAGAAGAGGGGAAAAAAAAGAAAACAAAAAAAGCTTTTATTTTCTTCAGTGGAAACTGATGCAAATACATTATAAACTAGTTAGTAGCAAAACACATATTTAATTTCTCCTCCCGCTTCCTTCGTTAACAAAAGGCACCAGTGCGCCCTTCCCCAGCAAATATCAAACACAGTGACTTTCCAGTGACTGTGGTGCAGAAGCTTTCATTCAACAATCCACATGAGCTCTTACAGCAATTTCAGGTATTTAGACAGCCCAGGAACTAACTAGGTCAGTTTCCTACAGATTTGTGTCTTACCTTTTTACACTCCCTGCCTTCCCTCCATCCTCTGCATTGTCCCCAAATGTCTTCATTTCTAAGCCTCCTGTTCTCCTTAAGATCCCACAAAGTATGGCTAGTTCCCTAGCATGTCGTAGCATGGCCACGACACCTGAATACTAGCTGGGCAAGAGGCTGGTTCAGGACATGCAGGCAATGATTGCCCTGCCACCAGATGGACAAAACAAAAAACTTAAAGCTCACAGTACAGGCTTTCCCTTTGCAGAGGAACTACTTGGGTCTTTGGCCTCTATCCAACTGTCCCTTCCCCCAAAATGTGCAGGAGCTTAATTATATCTAAACCCTCTGCTCTCTATCAGTCTTGGTTCAAGCTGACCATTGCTCAAAGGTCACTTGGAGGAAAGGACTGAAGAGAGTTAATTACATAAACCTTTCTTCCTTCAGTTTATTAGCTGGTTTATGAAGAGGGCTGACAACATTACAGGAACATCTTGACCTTTTACTAACCCATTTATTCCTTTACTCAACTATTTATTTCAAGTTTCCAGCTTTCTAGCCTTCAAGAACCATACTGAAGGCTAGGATAATCCTGTGGTGTCAAAGCAATGTTTTTCATATGTATATGCAAATGCAACAACAAAAGCCACATAAGTAGCATTTTACTAATAACACCAATTCTTTCTGTTTCAGGAAACTCTCTCTCAGCTATTCTTTACATAGTATCCCCCAAAAGTACGTCATATATCATCTTAGATTTGCTTGTAAAAGAAGCAACAAACAATACAGTGGAAAGCACAGGCCATTCTAAAGCCAAGCTGAGTGTCAAATTCCCTATTCAACAGCAAGCTGAACATACCTGACCAAGAGCTATTCAACAGGCGATGTCTTCTGAACTTCTACTTAACTGTCAATATAAAGGGAAAACAACAAGAAAAACCCACGCTCAGAATCAGCCATCCACCTCTAGTAGGAAATATGCCTCAATGAACTTTAAAGCGCCTACAAGACAGCAAAGGAGCTGTGCCAAGGCCCCTGCTGCTCACCACCAGTACAGTGCTCACCCCCAAAGGGCTGTGGCGTCCTACTGAGGAGAAACAATTCGCATGAAGCAAAGTTACCCAGCTGCACATTTCTTTCCACAACTGAACATTTTTCCCCCTCAATACTGAAAGAGCCCACACCTTGTACACACTCTCTATAAACAGAATATTTTTATACACGTGCTTCCCAAACTATGCTCTAGTTCTGCTGTGCATCCCTTACATTGGATAGCAAGCAAGTTTCAGCATTAGAAGTATACTCCTGTTGGCTCAAGATAATATTTATGCAAGATTTTGTTGTATTTGTTAGAATAACTGTATTCCATCTGTTAGCAGATATGGTGAGGAAAATGCAGCCAGAAGAAGTATAACTTTAATGGAAACTTCTCTACAGCAGGTACCATTAAAGGACAGAGGGCCCAGTAGAGGGTATATATGTCCAAATGCCTTCATTATTCTTGCTCACTGACTATCATGTATTCTAAAGACACACAACCTTAAGAACAAAGCATATCCTTGAGGGAAGGGATTATAAAGAGAATGAAAAATAAGGATAATGTAAAGAGAAGCAGCAATATTGACTATCACTTGATTTCTCTCTTGCTGCATTTAACAGAGACTTTGAACACTGTAATGCCAGCATGCTCCTTTCACAACAGAGGAGGAATGTGCATTCCAGTACCCAGGCAGGGAAGGGGAAATGGCTTGTGCCATTCTGCAGTACAACCAACAGAGGATACAGCTCTTAATTTCAATTTTGTGATGTATCCAATTAATGAGGCTCCTGGGATACAGTTTACAACCATATGCCATATAGAGCTGCTAAAAACAGTGGAATTGGTTATTGTTATGTCAACACTTAAACAGGTTATCAAATTAAGAAATACTCTGAATTTGAATCCCCAAAACATAATGATTGTGTCCAACCTAAAGCAACTTCCTTTAATAGTAGCTTACAGAAAATCAAGGTGTCTGGAATGCAGCTATATAGACTGCTCAGAAAGGCACAGTCTCCTGACCAGTTGCGTAATTCTGGTTTCAATACTGGTAGTTGCATAAGTGTTCAATTATTCTTCCCAAGAACTGTCCCAGACGGTTCACACTATATGCATTTTGAGAATTTTACTTTGGACTAGCTCTGATTTGGTCCCCTGGGATGAGCACTGCATGGCAGTTGGATGGCATCAGATACTTTCTTGGAGCATATCTTCTAGTTTACTTTAATCCAAAAGGAATTCAGTTCCAGTGCTTTAAAATTACTGTGCATTATGGTGACAACTGGGAGTTTTGCTTCCAAAGCGCACTCCTAGTCTGAACTAAAATACTACTGCAGATGAACCCAATGTATACTGCATGACTACAATCACAGCAGTAAGAAGCAGTAAAGAAGAAAGCTCTAGACAAACCAGTCCTCAGCAAAGAATCAAAGGTTGTTATGGGACAATAGTAAATGTCTGGCAAAACTCCCTGTGAAACTACAAAATTACCCTGATAAACAAGTTGGTAAGAACAAAGATAACATGAGACCCACCTTCAAGCAGGAAAGTAACTGCTGGGAAGCTAGTTGGGAGGAATACCTCTCAACCAGAATCTGCTGGGAGCATCATTTGGAAACACATTAGGAAAACAAAGCCTCTCTCCTCTCCACCCTTTCCCCCCTCAACATACAGTAAAATAGACTTTTGAAGCTGCCTACTGCTTGTCTCTTATCTCCAAATGCTGTGTTCCCACTTTGGAAATTAAACAGTGCTTTGGTTTTAAGAATTCTATCAAGTCAACTCATTGAACTCTAGGCAAATTCAGCTGTAGGGATATGTTGAACACACTTAAAGCTAATTAAAAGAAAAAAGCAGCACTGTTAATACATCGGATACAGTAGGGTTCGATTTAAGAGTTAGAATACTGTACGTACGAGAGAAAGAAAGGTAAGAGTGTTTGCTCGGAAAAACTGGAAGAAACAGACATCTGGAAACTAAGAGACTATCTATCAAAAACTAAAAATACCTTTGTTCATCTTTTCTCAAAATAAATGTAATAATGAAAAAAACCCACCAACCCAAAAATAGTGGAAACTTGTAACTACAGATGACAAAATTTAAATCAAGTTTGTGATCACCATTACCATATTTTAAATAACTTCCTTTTCAGTATCTGTAACTGGCTTCTAAGACAATCAAGTAATACATAAAGTCAATATATAAGCAGCCAGGGAAAGTACATTATGACCTTTCCATGTTACAGGTGGCTGAAGTTTTACATAATATACTGATACAAATTTATATTTTATACTATTAAAGTGACAGCTGCTTATTGAATACCTATCATACAATCCTTCTGTCTTTTTATTTTTTATTAAAAAGATAAAATAATCAATGGAACTGCTAGCTCTTTTCAAACAAAGAAAGAAACCCATTAACTATATCAGAATTGGTTCAGACATTGTTTTTTTTATAAAATGTTTTCACTCACAACCTCCCCAGGTTAGAAGCAGCTTTGAATGTGCACTTATTTTCTTATTTCCCTCCTCTGTTTTGTTCTCCTGTTTTCATAAAAGGGAAATGTTTGTATGCATTTTGTAAATTAATTAAGAACAAACCAACTCTCATTTTGCAGTTCAGACCACCTACCGCTGCCTTAGACAACAAACTGAGGAACGTAACTCAGAGAGGGCTACTTGCTGGGAACTGGAATGCATCTGGATTAAAAATTACATGCTGCTTCTTATTTTCTTCTTCTTTTTTTTTTTTTTAAGAAAAAATCCTTTATGTTTAAATAATCACTGTATAACAAACCACCTAGTTTAGAGAAGGCAGACATTTCAGCTGATCTAATTCTAACACACAGTCAGCACAGGCTGACCTCTTCGCTATACGCTTGTGACCATGATAGAGAAGGTAAATACATTACAGCTATCCATTATGTTCTCACAATATGAGAAACAAGAGGGCGCCCAACAACAAAAACTGACATTTAAATAAGTCAAAGGACCAGAATTTTCACACAGTGCATATGCATAATTAAATTATGGAACTTGTTGGCATAAGATGCTGTTGAGGAGAAAAAAATATAAATGGGTTTAACAAAGAAAGGAGATTATTAACAGAGGAGAAATTCACTAGTTGCTGTAATACACAATTGTCCAGACTATACCCTCTGGCCCAGGAAATTTCTGATCAACTGATAACCCAGGAACGTACAAGGGGAAGGCCTGTTCTGTCCATGCTCTGTTCCTAGGTTCTTCCCACAGCACCTCCTGCCAGCCACTGGCACAACACAAGGCCAGAACTGACCTTTTGGTTGATCCAGTACAGCAGTTCTTACCTCTGTTCTTCAGTATGCGAAAAAGGCTAATCATTTAGCTCCTGATGATCTCTAAGTTAGTAATATCTAGTTTATGATCTTCTACAGTTTATGGCCAGACATAATTTTCCAAGTGTTTCAACCATGTATTTCAACCAAGAGCCACTTAACCTTCAGATTTTAATATTAATTTTTTTTTCAAAGAAATATGTATTATTACATACACAAGAGAGGCACCGTATATACATTTTATTGATTACTATCTGGCTACGAAAGCAGGGAATCAGTCTAGTGCCCAGTATGGAATGGGTAACTAGTCTCAGTTCATCTTCAAAATGGTTTATGACTGGATTGGGACCAGTGCAATAAATAGCAGTACATAATATGAAGTATGTTGATAGATGGCGAGTGATTTCTTTAATGGATCCTATTCACTATCTACAATCTCCCTAGTTTATCAGGCTCTGGACCCCTTATCCCCCAAAATGACACATGACAAAAAATTCAGGATTAGAAGCAAAAAGAAGGTTATAATGGCGCTGTCTGAGTCTTCAAAGCATTTAGGGGTCAGGGGGAGAAAACAAGATGGAGTACTACTTTTATTTCAGATTATACCTCTCCAAGCAAGACAAAGTTCTCTCTTCTTCCTTCTTTTAATTCAAACTGATACCTGAACAGATTTTTAAGGCCAAAATAAAGCTAAATACTAGCACCAAAAGAGATAGAGGTATTGTAAAGAGCAAAGATCTGGTCTGTTGTCACTTGATATTTGATCGGCATTGCCTGCCCTGTGGGTGTAAAGGCAAGCTATATTTTGTTTGCGGTACCAGAATCAGAGAGAAGGATCGAGAAACAGTACCTGAGCAGAGTCCATTCACAACAATATAATTTCATTGCAGGTATAGTGTATGCCTACGCAGAAAAGATCACAAGATCAAAGCCAAAAACGTACCCGGTTTTTCATACTTTGCAGCTCTTAGGTACTTCTTCTCCACCATGTCTTAAAAAGCAAAGCCACCACCTACGTATCACAGATCGCACCTTCAGGGATTTTCCAGTAATACAAACCAGCTGTAAAAGTTGGTGTTCAACTGTACCAGTCTGTATCCATTACTAACTATTCAATCTTTTGACAAGCCTCTTCACAGATGAAGGGGGGAGCCCAACCCCCACAAAAAAAACAAACCCAAGACCTGACAATTCAGTACATTTGAAAAAGACTGCCCTCAACTTGCTGAACTTTTTTCTTGAAATTGTTACAACACTGAAGGCTAAGGAGCAATAGCTAATTTTATTAATTCCCATCTAAATTACCAGCATTTTGAAGTAGCTATATTTCTTAAAATCAGAAAGATTCTACATCCCAGAATGTGCATTTTTGTGGCAAAAGAATCCTGGAGAATTTCGCATTGGCAGCTTTGTTCTGCATATGACAAAGTTAAGCCTATACTTTGTAACTCTTATTTTGCTTTTTTTTTTTTTGTGATGAGGAAAAAGGCAAGCAAAATATTCTGCTCTGTACAGGAATTATATTTACCACTCGCTGCACTGGTAAGCCAATGTCTTACCCCTCTCTCTTACTCCCACCCAAGAAAAAACAAAAAGTAATTTCTTTCTGAAGTGTTACACTGACCTAGAGAACGTGCAAACAAAGCTTTCTCTTCGCAATATCTGTGTGCTGTCAGCACATTTCAATACAAGTTTCCACCTTGCCCGTTTTCCCCTGAAGCAAGGTACATATGATAGCATTTCAAGGCATTTTTTAATGGAATTTTCCAGTCGGTCAAAATTAAATTGCATAGATGTGGACAGAATAGTCATACAAAAGGTATAAATATATATATTTCATCTTATCCAATTATATGGTAACTAGGGAAAACAGATAATGCGGCACAACTCTTTTGCAGATCTTTATCAAGTCTTCTGTCACATTGGGGAATTGCATAAAGAGAGCACACAAACGTATACAATGCTAGAATCCACAAAATGACTGCAGCCATACTCTTTAAATGACACACTCTTAAATGATACTCTTAAAAGACTGAACAGCCCTACAAACCAGACAAAAACCTAGAATTTAACAGTGCTATTTCCCTCTCCCACAACACCCCCCTCTTCCCCTCACATCTGCATAACTTGAATTTCCATATAAATTAAGTATGCACATATTAGGATTGGCTTTTTTATTGCATTACACATAATTTGTTCTAAGTAGGATTTGAACAAACCCATGCGCAAAAGCACTCAACTGATTTACATGTTTGGAGTATAATAAAAGCATGGTAACATGATGTGTTGGCTTCAGCCTTGAAGCAGAGTTAAGAAATTTCTCCTCCCTTCCCACAGCTCCCGACCACCCTTTACTGAAGGTCACTGCCCTGATTTGAGCTGATGCAGTTCTGTGCCCTGCACTACAACTCTAAACTGTCCCACAGATCTCCCTGTCCTCCCCTACCTGCCTCACTCTCAAAGACTGCTGCAGAAAGGTAGTAGAAAACTTCCTAGACTATTTGCCACTGAAGCCAACCTATCAAGTAACTAATTTTGCATCCCTCCTTTAGACTGTTTTTATCAGGATAATCTTTACGTCGCAATAGCATATATTACATTTGTTTTTAATAAGACTGAAATCAAGCACCTATTTTCTTTTTTTAAACAGGTACAACTCTGAATTACTAGAAATGCAAAAACGGAATAATGCAACAGGATTTCTTTTTAAAGGGCACTAACACAGTTTTACTATTTTGAGGTTGTTTTCCCTTAGCAAAAGGACTTTTTGTCTACCTGGAGTTTCTCCATGCCCTCTAGCTCAATAATTTTAGTCACTGTTGCTTTTCAAACAGCTAGGACAGAACAGTAGAAAACCAAAGTTAAATTCATGGAAGTTTAAAAAAAAAAAAGAAAAAAAGAAGACTAGTGTAGAGGATGGAGGCATCTTGAGTGTCATAACCAGCTTATAGCTGATCAATCACACAGTGTGAAAACATAGAAAACAAAGCTGCATGAGTTCCACCTTCACAGAAATATCTGTATCAGTATATACTACCTGTATCAGGGTATATACTTAGTTTTCCACATTCTCCAGTACTGTGAAAACACTGTTAAGAGCAGCTCCTCAAACTAAAAGAACAATTGACCCTCTTATATCCCTTAAGGAGTGTTTCAATACAGTACTCATTCTGCCTGCAAGTAGGAAGTACAAAAAAAAGCATACGACAAAAAATTCAGGAAGACTTTGGCTTCAGAAATGAGTTTTGAAAGATTTAAGGCCAGAAAAAATTTTACATATATTGAAGTCACTTAAGCACTGAAGTGCCCAATTAATGTGCAAAATTAACTATATTTGAAGATATATTTTAACTCCGTATGTGCTTTTGACTTAAGTAGTTAATTCTTGAAGGCTTCATTCACAAGTGAAAGGTCTTCTGCAGCATCTGCATGTCTAACATTTGTTCATGGAGACTTTAAAGGGTGTCTCCCCTCAGAAGCTGTATACCTATCCCAACAGCTAAAGGATGTGGAGAAGGAGAGGAGTCTTCTAAGGTAAACAAGTAATTTACTGATTTTTTTTTTAAATTCCATAATTCTGCTGTATACATTTATACATGAAATACACTGCAGAGGTCACTGGAGAACCTCCCCAGGCATCCTACCCACCAGCAGGTGTATCTCCACCTTTTGTATTTCTAGTGTAGATCACTTCAGCCTGGACACAAATCTGATCAAACCTTTGCCAAAAGTTCCTAAAGGACAGCCATAGTGGGAGTGCTTCAAAGCTTCAGTCCTTCTGAGACAACTCTGGATGTGTTGACCTCGTAGTTGGGTACTTCTTTATAATGTGTCACAGATGGCCTTGCCATGAAAGACAAGTCTGTTCACCTTGTCTATCGCTTTTCCCACTTGACTTTGCCCCTGAATCTATTCATGAGGTCCTTGTCCCTCCTGACGGACTTGCTTGTATTCCCTGCCTTGAGCAGCATACTGCTGTTTTTCCATGATGTCAGCTGAGAAAGATACTGATACACTGCTGCCTCACTGATGGTTTCATAGCCAGCTTTTAAACCTATCCCAGCTAAAGCTGCTGTCTGAGCAGGTAGCCCCACTTCTTCTGTCACACACAACCACATGTTCCTGCTTCCTCCCTTCAATCAACCCAAGGTCTAGTGGCCTGACAACAGAGCTAACCCAGCACAAAACCTTTTGTGTGTTTGTTTTAGTTTGACTGGTCTTGTTTTTAGACAGATCAGCTCCCTGGTTCACTTGACTGCACAGTATCAGGCGTGCTAATGCCAACATAACGAAAGTGGTCAGAATGCAAACCAGGCAAGGAAGGTGAGGAAGAGTAAAAACTCTGTTTGCAGCAGCAGCATGTGTTTACATCAGTTAAGTCACTTGCAAAGTCACACTCTCAGTTCTCCAGACTAAGCCATGCCTTTATTTTGTTGCTGCCCACAGTTCCGATAAGCAGCAGTGGCAAACAGAAAACAGCACAGTGAGTCCGTTTCATTTCTGATAGTCAGTACTGCTGAGCTGCACTGAAACTAAATGTCAAGGACTGTGCTAATTTCAGCTGCTGCAGTGGAAAATCTATAATAACCAGAGGAGAGGCAGTAGATTTTGCTAGTAATTCTGCTGCCGATACCTCTTTCAACCCTTTCCTATAGCCATGAGAATGAGGAACAGGGAAAGAAAGATGGACAGTAAGTTGCTCCCAATATTAGCAAGTAGTTTGGAGAGCAAAATGACAGTTGAAGAATACACAAAAGGTCAGTGAATAGCACACTGATAAATCTGGAGTTACAAGCAGGTGCAAAAGTTTACATGTCTGATGATGCCATTATTTCTGATTCTTCCTGGTAGCATTTCCACAAACTGCTTCACACCAGCAAGCTAACAAATTCATATTCTTTCAGGCAAAAAGAACCATTCTTCAGTGTTAAGTAGTCGACATTTAAAAATTTGGCTAATTTTAATAGATATTACACAAGAGGCAGTTAAATTAGAAAGGAGCATTTATGGAGGAATTACTGTAAGGTGAATCTTGAAAGTGGATCATGAAATTCATTGTTATACTACACGAAAACAAGGAGCTCAGCAAAGCAGGAACATCCAGAATTATAACAATAGGGTTTAACATCTTGGTATAAACAACAAAAAAAAATCCAGCCTGACCTAGAGTTCTGGAGAAAAAAAAAAAAATTCTGTTTTCAGGCAACAAACAGATTACAAAGTTTTCTCTATGACAGGCTATTCCAAGACTACCTTTCACATATTTTTTTCTCTAGTTTGTAGTATCACTTAATCTGATCACTGTTGGAGAAATAATACTGGAGCAGAATGGCCACTATGATGCTGAAAAGTTGCAAGTAAGTATCACAGGTGATCTTAAAACATGAGATAACTTTCATAAGCTGTTTCAGAAGCAACATGAGAAGACTGATTCAAATACTTCAGGAGAAACACTTCACTGAGTGGGTGGAGTGGTCACAGCACTATGTGAATATCTAAGATTTGTGCAATCTCAAACTTCAAAGATGACAGTTGGAGGGCAGTCTCTCTCCCTCTCATGCAAGAAGTGTTCTTACTCTGAAAATAGGAAACATTTTTTGTGCTACTATACTGTCTAGGAGTCTTATCCCTAGATGCTAACTCCAATACATTAGGCTGGGCAAAGATGTTTCTTGTCCAATTTTTACAAGTTTATTTCTGAACTGGTGCATAGCTCATATCCAAAGTTAAAGATCTTTTACATAATGATCACCTATGCTTAAGAGTGAGCCATAGCCTGAAATATGTATAAAATAGCTTTCAACAAATGTTTTCTCAGTAAATCAAAAACATGGTATGACTTTAAGTGGTTAGTATGCAGTTCCTTCAATCCACAGTCTCAAGATAGGTTTTGCTTTTGAAATGTACTTATTTTAATAATGGTATTTAGCAACCCTAGTCAAAGTACAAATCCTTTGATAATCAGTACCATCAACAGTTGTTGGCAACAACAAGAGAAAGGGCTAAGCATATTTCAGACCTCACAAGCGTATATCAAATTTTACTTAACAAGAGCCAGCAAATAGAACAAAGGTAAACAAGGAAAAGGCCGGGTATTGTCAGATTAGATTTTAAAAGGTCAAATAGTTACCAACATCTGAACTCGACCAAAAAATAGCTGGCAGGAGGAGAACAGATATTAGACATTAGGTCATCTAATCCACTCCCTTGCCAGTTCTGTATTGTTCTCCACTGCACATTTGCAAGTATTTTTGCTCATAAAGTGAGAGGGGAGAGGGAACAACAGATGGGGAAGAAGGTGGACTGCCTTTGGAGGCTGAAGCAAAAAAGACACTGCAGAAACTCAAGCCAGAGAGAGAGATTATTCTGGAAATATAGTTGGTTGGAATTCAAGAAAGAGTAAGACGGCATAAAAAGCAGCAGAGTTGTTCAGAATTGAGCTGAGAATATGAAACCAAAAACTCTCAAAAGACCTCATTTGTTGAGAAAATGGGAAGATATGACAGAAATGAGATTAGCAGTATCAATGAAAAGGGCAGTGGAGTGGCAAAATGTTTTTGTTTTTTCCAGCACTCACTCTGGGGGGTAAGTGGTACCAACTGCATGTCATGCCACATCATATCCCCCACAACAAGCTGTTTATAAGAGCTGGGTAAGGAAAACAATCCAGAGTCAGACATCATAATTTTTTTAAACCTGATTAATTCTGTGACCATCTCACCAGGTGGCTATGGAAACAGTTACTATCACAAGTGAGGGAGGTCATAGGGGTGGGAAGGATGAAAGGAGGGAAAAGAGGGTCACAGGAGACAGGAAACACACAGGGGAAAAAGGCATAGCAAACAAAAAAGGTTCACAACACCACAGTCCAAAACAAGTGAATACTGTCCTGAAGCATAATCTATCCCTGCTTTTGCCACAGTGTTCCTTCATGACGCTAAATAAATCACTTCAGAATGTAGTTTAAGTGTGCACTACTACATGCCTTTTATTTTAGGGGTGCATTCCTCAAAATTTGAGTGCTTGACTTGCAAAACCAGCATGTGCTTATACCAGCAATTCAAGTTATTTGGGCCTGTGTTTTGAATATAAGCCAGGATACAGAACTCAGTACCCTGAAGGAAAAAAAAAAAAATCAGAACCTAGGTGTACCAGATTTGGTCTCTATAGTTTTACCTTTCATTCTTCATGTGGACCACATGGATGATTTTTCCTTGTCTTGGGAGACTTTTGTTAATACGAATCGACATTTGTCAAATACTGAGATATTAGAGTGATAAGACCAATAGATGACTACACAAAGAAATTTATAATTCCATATTCAAAGCAAATTTTAATGCAGATTTGAATAATGTTCAGGAAATAAGTCTTGGGGTTACACAGCTCAAGGAATGAGTATAAAGCCAAAATACTTCATTTCTTTAATAACTTGAGGATAACAGGAATTTTTATGAAACAAACAATACATTATTACTATAAAAACATAGTCCAACCTAGATGTGCAAGGATGGTGAATTAAGGTTAGATAAAAAGCCTTAATCCTATTCTTTTTCATTTGCAACTGCTTCTGGAAATGACAATATTAGTACAGTTACTGTAGTTATAACTATTAACTTTTAATAAAAGAAAAGTGATGCCATCAATCTCAAACCACCAGAGCTGGTTATCTTAATTTCACCATGCAATGCTTCGCCATTTGGGCTCATACGTTATCTTGCAGCAGTAGTTAGCTGTAATCCTCTACATGAACTTGCAGGAGAAGGGATAATCCACATTTTGCCTGAGGATTTCCAGATATTTGTTAATTCCAAGAGAATGGGGATACACAGGAATCCCAGGCTCTTTCCTAATCTGTTTCAGAGTAAACTTTTCTTGACTAGACATAGGTTGAAGTGAGATTACTGAACGGATAAATAAAAAAATCTCATTACTGTTCATCTCATTACTGTTTCCATACTTCATTCACAAATAGAAGTCCCCTGTTCCCTCTTCTCTGGCTTCTAATCTCACTCCCCTGGTCCAGTAAGAACTTCTCTCAAAACCTCATCTTTACTGGGTATGTCTGCTCAGACTGCTAGTCACCTCTCAGGCACAACCACTTCATCAATGGCACTCTCCATTCAACAGCAGACCCTAAATGCCCAACATCACAGTTGCACAACCCCTTTAAACTGGTATGTATATGTGGAAATATATATTTATTTATATAAAAAGCAGTACTTTTATGTATAAATAAAGCCTTTCCCCACCCTATTGTCACCGAAATCGCCTTTTGATAACACTATTACACATCTTTCCTTAAGCCAGCATAAGCATTCCTATGGCAGTGCAGGGAACCAGACCTGAGAAATAACTAGGTTAATTGGAAAAAAGATGAAAAGATTAGTGTGAATTTGAGGATAATACTCTAATCTACTTCATCCTACGGTTGTATCAGCAATGGTGCCAGCATAAGGGACAGGATGGTACAAAAAGTGGAAACCAGCAATGATGGTGCAGAAGAAGCAACGTTATCTTTCAGTAATGGTGCCAACCAAAAGTAACGATAAATCTAAGGCACTGATTTTAATCTAGAACTCTAGCTCCTGCATACATATCCCCATCCTCAGACTTACCTATGACAACAGACACTTAAGAACCTCAGGTTTTCATTTGCTTTTAGTCTCTTCCCCTTAACTCACTAGTTCGTTTCTCCTAGGTTTTGTTCCCAATAAGCCCAGCAAGTGCTGGCTCTTCCATCCCTCGCTCAATGCAACAGTCAATCCCAGCTTTGACTGTGATGACATTAAGGCTCTTTACCCCCCTGCTCTTGTTTCCTGTGAACATGAATAGGTTGCTCTCTTGCCTGTGTTAGACCTAGGAGAGGTCCATCAGAGCCCTGGAGAATCAGACTCTTAGATTCCATGCACATGCCCAAACTCAGCAGCTTAAAGTTTCAGCTGTAGTGATAGCCCCAGCTATTGCATGGCTAGCACAGATGGAGTCTTTGGGCAACTCTGCTAAAAGCAAAAGGAAGTTTTAAGCAGGAATATGAAAAGTATAAGTGGTTAGAGCTTTTGGGGTTTGGGTGGCAGATTTCGTTTGTTTTTTAACTTTAGAGAAAATAATTGCTGTCTTATTTGGAGACAGCCATCAACCTCCTGCAAACAAGTCCACTGAATTTTTTTGTTAAATACAGCCAAAACATTTTCTTCCTTGACTTAACTGGAAATGGCAGAAATCCCTAGAGAGAAGTTTTCCCTGCAACTTCACAAGCTTCACCAGACATTTCAGCCTGGCAACGAGGGCTTCCAGCAGCTCTCACTCCGATTTAATCCTTTCCCATCACTTGCAGTCTCCACCGCACAGCCACCGATTACACCTTTACCTTCCAGACATCCAGCTGCAGCAGCGAGGCTGGTAAGGAGCCCCAGATCCCAAACTTACGCGACAAAAATGTCACTTGCCCTTCCCCTCCCCTCCCCATCACAACACACCCACGAACAAGCCAGCATCAGATAACCGGGGGAGAAGGCCGATGAAAGGGCCCTTTCTCTCCGCCCGGGGAGCCCGGGGCTGCCACAGCGGGGGCAGCCGAGCCCTCTCGCGCAGCGCCAACGGCCAAAGGCCGCGCCGCTTCCTCCCCAGCACCCGCGCACCCTCCCGGCGAGGCAGCGGCACGGGAGCCCGCGGCACCTCCCGGCGCAGCCCAGCAGGGACTTCGGAAAGTTACTTCACAGGAAATTCCTACCCCTGAGGGGGAAGGGAGGGCGGAAAGCGGCGCCAGCAGCATACCCCCCTTCCCGCCGATACTCCCCCGCCTCACGCGCGCCCGGCCCTCTCTCTCCCCCTACACGCGTAAGGGCGGTGCGAAGCGTCCCGGCTGACTCGCACGGACCGCCAACATCCCCCTCCCCCCAAAAAAAACAACAAAAAGCCTGCGGGTAGCTCCTTCCCTCTCCCCCAAACTACCCCCTCGGACACAGCCTCGGGGCCCCACCCCAGGCAGACAAAGCGTTAGCGCGGATATCTATAGGCGCCTCTATAGGTACGTGACGGGGCAGCGCCTGGCCGCGCGGCACCTCCCACAGCCCGGCTGCCCGCTCCGCACCCGGGGCACCCCACAGTCCCCCCCAGCCCAGCCCGCTCGCCACTGGCGCCGCTCTCCTGGCTGCGCTGCGTCCCTCCGCCCGTCCCGGCCCGTCCCGGCCGCCCACGGGATGGGGCAGCAGCCCCCGCGACGGGGCGCTCCGCCGTCCGCGCTGCTCCGGACTCACCGCTCCCATCCGAAGTGCAGAGACGCCAGCAGACGGTGGCCGAGAGCTGCCGGCCCCGCGCAGCCTCCGCCCCGCTGGCTGCCCCCAAACTCTCCGGGCGCCCGCTGCTCGCCGGCGGTGGCCAGGGAGGCAACGACGCCGCGCATGCGCCGCGGGCGCCTCCCCGCCGCGGCCGCTAGGGGCCTTGCGGGGGGAGGGGGGCGGCTCCGAGGCGGCGGCGGCGGCGCTCCGGCGGCTGCGGGAGGCTGCGCGCCGCCGGCCGGGGGGCTTCCTCTGCCGCCTCTCCGCGGGCCCTGCTGCCCCTCGCTCTCGCGGCTGCCTGCAGCTCCGTCCCTTTCCCGAGTTACTCTCGGTGTCCGCTGGCCCGGGGCTGGCGGGCGCCCTCCTCCGCGAGGAGGTGGTGGGAAGGTAATTCCTGCTGGTGGGGGTGACGGCCGCCCCAGCCCTCCAACGGCCCCCGGGCCGGGCGGCGATGTAGCCTCGCCTCTGAAACCGCCCAGCTGAAAGGCCCCCGGCGGCTGTGGCGTCTCCCCTCATAAAAGTCTCCATCGCTTTATATATCTATATCTATCTATAAATATGTGTGTGTGTGTGTATATATATAATATATGTATGTATATGTATATATGTATATGCAGCCTTTTTTCATGGTAAGGAAGTAACTTTTTTTCCTCTCTGTAGTTGTGCCCTTTTAATGAAAAACTAAAATGATGCAAAAAGTCATGTCCGTTAATATGTCCTTACAACTGAATACATCAGACAGGATATTCCCAAACTGAGCAAGGGTGGAGGCTAAGCGCCTGACGGATGAGGTGTAACACCGAAAATGGATTCTGGGCCAGCAGCAAACTGGTGGGATCTTTTTAACTGTGCTTTTACAGCTTTTTAACGCTATGCTTTATACACACTAGGTTTGATTTCCTGAAGATTTGGGCTTTTGGGTACATTCAGATCTCTCTCCTCTAGTAAATATGTTTTGGGAGATAGAACCTTAAAACCTTAATGTTCCACATAAAAATTAAGGATATTTTTGTGCTGCCCCAAATTGGTGCTAACTTGAATTTTCAGTCCTTAAACTGAAAATTATGGGTATGTTACCTTAAGGTTTTTGGTTTGTGACTAGTACCTTCATTTTTTGCTCGTGTAATTTTTAATGGATGTGTACTGAAAGAGAATAAGGCTGCTCAAAAAACTAATACTGGATTAATAACCCTTAGCCGACTTCTTCAAATATGCTGTTGTCAATGGGGCAGTGGCATGACTGTAAATGATTTGGGAATCATTCACAAAAATAAGAGCTTGGCTTGCCAGAAGAAAGATTGAGATCTAAACGGTATGGGAGCCTAAAATACCATTTATTCCATGAAAAGAGAAGTGAAGCAGTCTGTAAAAATGCAACATTTTCTGAAGTTTACATTACAGCTACCTTCATATTTAAGGCTCTATGGCTTCAATTTTTAGTGGATTACTATGCTGTATACCAGTACTTTTTACCTTAAATTCTGAATTAACAGATAACTGACATTCAGCAGAAAAAGAGATGAGGTAATAGTACAGTTGCATAGGCATTTAGGGAACAGAAAGGTTGGACAAAGAATTTGCAATAGTACAAACATGTCTCAACTTCTTTAATGGACCTAGACTTAAAATTAGAGTTAGTATTTTCATATATATATATATATATATATATATATGGTGTGTGTGTGTGTGTGTGTGTGTATATATATATATGTAGTTAATTTCTAATAGACATTGAGACCATTAGGATTTAAACAGAAGAAATTACATTAATATGCCTGACAAGGCTTTGACAGATTTATCTAGGAAAAGAGAGATTCAAATCCCTTGAATCAGTAGGAGATAAAATATCTTCAGAAGAATGGTTCAACTAGACAGAAAATTTAACTTTGTCTACATAATAAGATTTTTGTTTGTTTGTTTGCTTTGAATTTTCAAAGCATGGATGTTTTTGAACTCAAAACTGCAGGTCCAAAAGTCAAAGTCAAGATGAGGAAAGAGCTTTGAAAATTATAAAATAAAGTTGTGTTATGTGCTCCATATCAAAATATCCTTAGCAATGTAATACTTACTCTTACAGATGAAATGCTGAAACAGAGGAGGCAGAGAAAGACATACTATACAAGCAAAGACTGTAGAGAGAAAAAAGAATGTCCTGAATCGATTCCATGTTTCATTTTGTATTACATTTGTCACAGTAGGGAGTATATTCAGTGAACATGGGTTCTTACATGCTTATGACAACTTTTTACCTTTTCCACATGGAAAAGTTGTTGTAAACCCAGTTGATCTCTTGAGAATTATCACCTTTGTAAGTGACATATACTTTCAACCATCTGCAAAGGCAAGGGAGGTTGTTCCTGAGTCATTTCTAAATTCCAGCAATCCCTGGTTGCTAAAATAACCTCTGGGAGTATGAACAGTTTTCATAAATTGCAATAATCACCAGGCAATTTAATTTATCCTGAAAAGTAACTGACACTGAAATGGCTTCTGTCCTGAAAGAACGTAAAATTGTTGTGAAGTTACTTAAAGTCACTTCAGTTGCCCCTTGTCTGCAGCAAAAGTACTAGAATAAGTTTAAGACAACAGCAACAAGTTAAGGAGTACACAAGTAGCATGACAAAAGGTATATGATTTTCCAGTGCTGAGAGTCTTATATTTCAAGGGGTGTGTTTAAGTTTTACCAATAACAGTTCAAAACAGAAGATAAAAAGATGAAATTTTATATGCTGCTTTGACAGTCTTTTAGCTCAGCTTGTCCTTTACCAAAGTAAAATTCCTTTTTTCCATCCAGTAACAATAGCATCAGTGAGAAAAGTACTATGTTGCTTGTCACTTATACTTTTTAGGACCAGAAAAGCATCTTCAGTGCTCTGAAGAAGGTAATCAGGGAAGACTCAAATCTATGTAGAGTAAAAGCTACATTTTAAGTTAGGGGATTGTAATTGATTTTGCAATACAGATAATTATATAATCCATTTAAACTTTACCTTTTGGTCTGAATCATCAGAACCTCTATTTTGAATTATAGGCGTATAATTCACTAATCTAATCATTTATTTATTTTCAAAAATGAAACTGTATGGTGTAATTCAATATACAGAGAGTCACTAGGTTCAAACAATAAAAATAAAAAGAGGGCATTTTATGACTCAGCTGCAACTTTTAAATAATATTTTATTAAATAAATTATGGAAATGGTATGAATTGCAGGAACTGTCTATGTCTTAGGCTCGAATATTCTACAGAATAACAAATAGCCTAATTTGTACTAAAATGGTGCCGGTAGAAATTTCCATGGTATGAATAAAAAATAATGGCAAGCTCCAATAGACTGTCTGAGAGTTAGATGCTTTCCTTCTCCCTTCCAGTCCCTCTGCCTTGAGATCTTGGACTGCAGCAGCATTCCTCTCAGCTGCTTAGGGTTACATTAGCCTCTCTTTAAAGCCCATTAAAGTGGCCTCTTATTCACCTGGAGGGTTGGTCTGGAATGCTAGGACTGATGAGAAGTGTTCCCAAGGAGCCAAGTGTGTTGCTTTGTAATGACCCCAAATCCTGCTGGATGCCTCTGTTCAGAGTTGCTACTGCAGTGAAGCGCTACCTGTTAAAGTCTTTGCATCAGCAGCCAAGTTTCACCAAACAGTTGCTTGATGCATTAGGTGAATTTACATCACATTAATGAATTATACATTATTGGGCTATTTTCAAGTGTGTTTATTGCTTTGTAATACATTAACTCGATTCAAATATTTTAAATATTTTGATATCCGTTATTATTCCACCACACGGACATTGGAATGTTTAGTGTTCTGAATGACTGACCACTCGGATCTAAATGTTTTTGTCCTTCCACAAATTAATTTATGAGTTTTACACTCCCTTTCCAAACACTGACTGGAATTTTGGTGCATTCAGGTCATAATGTGAATCGTTTAGAGAGAACCATTTTGCATCCATGAAGGTATTCACTTGAATCACTGTAGGTCACAGAAATGTGCTGTTGATCAAAGCCAAATATTATAAAGTAATTGCAGGTTTTACTGCCATTCTATAACCTGCAGGAAGGAGAGCAGGTTGTATACAAGGCCTATACCATTGCTTTTATAGTGCCTATTTTATTTTTATTTGTGGCTTCCGTGTGATCTATGAAAGTGCCGTAATTATCTCTTATAATTTTATCTTTTATAATTTTATCTTTTATAATTTTTTCTGTGGTGTTGGGAAAAAAATGAATAAAGGGAAAAACATCAGGACAAACTGAATGCTTTGACTGTGCAGTTCTTCCCTGTACATAAGCAACCACAAAACCCTCAAAATTGTGTGACATGAATCTACAAGTTATTTAAGACAGTTTTAAACTTTGGAACTGAAGATTATGTGCCTAAATTCCTACTGAGGCATCAAAATAAGCAACTTTCTATTCAGGACTTCTGAGTAGTTTTGTTTCTTGCTGGAATAGAAGATGAGGATATTCAGACTAATATCCTGGAAGAAAAACAAATAGCTGATGAAATAATCCCATTCTTAAAACATAGTCTGTCAGCTGTTAGGAAAATTCCAGTTCTCATGATATTTGTAAAAATCAATGATTTTGTATTCACACTGCTAGATTCTGCCCTACGAGTCTGGAATATATTTGCCAACTGTCAAGCATCAGAAAGGAGGAACAGGAAATAGGTAAATGACTTTTTCATTTTATAACACCATACAAAGCTTTTAAAAATCCATTTGATATAAAAAATAAATAAGCAACTGTGTATAACAAGTCTGTTGTAGTAATTTCAGCATTCCTGAAACATCACAAGCAACTCAGATTTCTTTCCTGTGGTTTATAGTGTCTCTCCAGAACATCTCAACAAAATAGCACCTTGCAATGGATTTTTTTCTTAAAGTTTGTTATACTGTTTGTAATAAATATTTGATACCCATATATAGAGGTAAGATGCATACAAAAAAGGCAAGTATCCCAAGTGTAAAGTCCAACATAAATTTAAATGAGTAGAAATTGACTTATTTAGCACTCTTTTGCTTCATGCTGTCAGAATTCCACTGACATAATGTTACAGAATGCAGCACTACATGCATTCTGATTGTTAACAAAATTGTAAGGAGAATTGTATTTATTCTTCACAGTCTTCCAAGTACATAAAGTCTTGAATTCACAACATAACAGTGGCAAAATCGTCTACTCACTGGATGTACCATAATTCTGTTAAAACACAGACCTGGTTAGAAGACCTTTTTTCTTTGGACAGGAGAGTAAGTCTTTTGGAAGGAGTGGTTGCTACACCTGATGGCTGTGCTGCCATTCAGGGGGACTTTGACGGGCTGAAGAAATGGGCCAACAGGAGTCTCATGAAGTTCAACAAAGAAAAATGCCAGGTCCTGCACCTGGGGAGGAATAACTCCATGCACCTGTACAGTTTGGGGGGGTGACCTGCTGGAAAGCAGCTCTGCAGAGAAGGACCTGGAGTGCTGGTGGACACCAAGTTGACCATGAGTCAGCAATGCGCCCTTGAGGCAAAGAAGGCCAGTGGCATCCTGGGGTGCATTAGGAAGAGCACTGCCAGCAGGTCAAGGAAGGTGATCCTTCCCCTCTACTCAGCCCTGGTGAGGCCACATCTGGAGTACTGGGTCCAGTTCTGGGCTCCCCAATACAAGAGAGACATGGAGCTACTGGAGCGAGTCCAGTGAAAGGCCACAAAGATGATTAGGGAACTGGAGTATCTCTCCTATGAGGAAAGGCTGAGAGAGCTGGGCCTGTTCAGCCTGGAGAAGAGAAGGCTGAGGGGGGATTTTAGCAATGTATATAAATATCTGAAGGGAGGTTGTCAAGAGGATGGGGCCAGACTCTTCTCAGTGGTGCCCAGCGGCAGGACAAGAGGCAATGGGTACAAACTGAAACACGGGAAATTTACATAAGAACAAACTTTTTACTGTGAAAGTGACTGATTTTACTGTGAGGGTGATTGGACACTGCTCCAGGTTGCCCAGAGAGGTTGTGGAGTCTTCATCCTTGGAGATATTCAAAACCTGACTGGGCATGACTGTGAACAACCTGCTCTAGCTTGATCCTGCTCTGAGCAGGGTGTTGAAGTAGTCAACCTCCAGAGGTCCCTGCCAGCCTCAACCGCTCTGTGATTCTGTCTCTAGACCAGCTCCTTGTAAACAAGAGTTTTGCAGGGGTACGGTCTGTAACAGTGGTTCTACCTGAAACATAGAAGGACTGGTTCAGGTCTTGTGTTTTGAATGATATTGTACATCTTTCAAGTAAAGGAGAAGAGACAAGCATGAAGAACAAAATAAATGTCTAGCTGCAGTACTAGAGTGCAGGCCTGATTTACAGTATCAGACTGCAGTGGGCCGGCTGCTGCTGGCAAGGCCCGGGAGAGGGAGCAGTGGGCACAGTGGGGCCACTGGGGCATGGCCTCCCCTGGGCCACCCAGAGGTGGTGAGCAGAGCTGGGCTGGGATCAGTGACCAGGGCCTGCTGTGGGCCCAGCCTGCCAGCCACAGCCGCAGGGATGGGCAGTTCCGAGGCCAAGCTGGGGGCCCGGCGGAGGGAGCTGTGGTGGGATGCAAGGCTGGAGTGGGCGTCTTGCTGGCACCACCAGGGCTGGGCCCAAGGGTGAGGCCCAGGGCCTTGGCACTGCTCCCCGGCCCTGGGCAGAGGCCCCCACAAGGCTCCCAGGGCTCCTGCTCCCTGCAGCCAGGCCTGGCCCCACGGTGCTGTCTCAGAGCTGGCCCTTAGAAAGGGCTGTGGAGCCCCGGGGCAGCTGTAGCTTGACATATAAATGTGCCCAAACTGTACTCACTGTCCAGTTTAAACAAGTAATTGTTTCACAGCTATCTATGAATAACCTAACTGAATGGTTGAAGAGGAGCAATGAAATGGATTTTATAAGTCAGAAGAAATGTGACTGTTACTGTTGCGAGAGACAGGAAGCAGAGAACCCTTTGCTGAAGTGCTAACTCTTTGTGTCAGTGAATAAGTGGATTGGTGAATAAGAGGCTTTCTCTTCAATGTACCCAAGTCTGCATGAAATCACGACATTTGAGCTTCTGTATGAGCGTTAGTGATGTAATCATTTGCCTCTGGCTCTGGAGGCTTATCCTTCTTAGCATTACAATGAGCTAGTGAGTTGCATGGATTCATTCATAGTTTATTTTTAAATGTCTTAACTATTGTTTCTGGATATCCAAGGAAATTGTAGAATGGCACTGGAGCACTACTGTTTCGATAATGCTAACCTGTTTCTACATAGCTAACAGTTATATTAGGAAATAATTGAGTTGTGGTCAGGAGCAGGAGCAAAAGCAGATTTAAAATTCAAGTTAATTTTTGGTAAAGACACACACTTTTGTCACCTTACTTTAACTTGGTAATATCCAGTAACACTGAGAAAGGTCATGCTCTTATTTTTATATCTCATAACCATGTTGAGGCTAAATCCAATGGCGAGAGCTACAAGTGGTTCTGAAAGGCATTCAACAGTTTGCAGCTGCATGGCTGATGGGAAAGCTAGTGAGAAATTAGCTTACCTAAATCATGAGCTCTTAAGGACAAGAGGTATACAGAAACTGCAAACGAGGTCAGAGAAGTAAAGATGAGCATGAAAGACTAGTATGAGCATGGAGGAATCTGATCAGAAAGGTTATGGACAGTTATATGCAGAGAGCAAGCAACATAAAGAATAACAAGAAGTCATTTTATAAACATGTTAATGATTAAAGGAAGACCTACGAATGGTCTTTCTACTACTTAATGAAGAGGAAAAGCAAGATATATATGGAGAGTAGTTATAAATGTCTTACTGTCAAAACAACTTCTGGTGGATTTGCCCAAAGTCCCGCTCCATTCAGTAAGTGATGAAAAGGAAAATATGTTTACTACATTTTTAAATAATATGTGAAGAAATTGCAAATATGCTTGAGGACAGGATAAGAATGAACAATAATCTTGATAAACTGAAAAATATAGAGTGAGATTCTATAGAAACAAATGAAAAATACTACACTTAGGCAGGGATAATCACCTGCACAGATATGGCATGGCCTTATGTAATGGTTCTTCAGAGGAGGATCTGGGGAGGGGTGAGGGATATTGTAGATCACAAGCTAAATGTGACTAAACTGAAATTCATATTGGGACTTAAAAACAATATAGTTTGAAGGACATAAAAAGTGACTTTTGTGTTCTTCTCATCGCTGTTAAGGACTCTACTGGAGTACTGTATCCATTTTCTCAAGAAAAATGTAGGCCAGTTGGAGATAGTTTAGAGGAGATCTGTGAAAATGATCAGAGATCTAAAAAGGATGGCTGAAAGGGCTGGGATTGCTTAGTCTACAGAGGAGAAAACTAAAGGGAGAAATGATGGCAGTCATATATATAGGCTCTTGCAAAGAAGAAGAGAATGATCTATTCTCCAGGTCCTTGGTGGACAGGAAGAGCAGCAAAAGAGATATTGGGAAAATCTTTCTGGTGGTAGGCTTAACAAATCAGTGGCATTCATTGCATGGACAGGTTGCAGAGTCTCAATCATGGATACTTTTTAAGAATAGGATAGACAGACAGCATCAAGGATGACAGTATCATTGATCCTGAATTGGGGCAGGAGGATTATGATTACTAGATGATCTTTTGAAGTCTTGTCAGGTTCTTTGAAGTTTCTACCAATAAACCTCAAAGCTCTTTTTGAAAGAAGGATTGTATCTAAATAATACATTTATGATTCAACAATTCCATATATTCACACTCCACAAGAATTTTAAGAATATTTACAACTTTAAAACCCACTGGGTTACTGTAGCCTGGCAATCTCCAGTAACCCAAACAACTTCCAACAAGTCTACCAACAGCCTGACATCTGAATTGCCATACAATACAATCTTACTCTTGTTCTTATTGAAAGAACCCTAACAGTGTTATTTTAAGCTTGGTATTTGGCTGTGAACTGCTGGCGTAAGTTCCTCACATAGATCAGGATCTCAGTTTTCCTGATGAGGAAATTTTGTTTCCACAAGTATTCATCCCGTATGTCCATCATGAAGTAGTTCCACCACTTCCGCCTGCAGGTCTGGCCAGATTTGAGGGTTTGCATAAAGCGGCTGGCAGTAAAAGGCAACACTGAGGGACCTACACTGTGCTGATCTTTTCAATTTTGAATTTAGCAGCAAGCCATCACCAGTGCCTACTCTGCAAATAAAAACTTGTCTGTGAGATGTACGGCATGATGTGGCAACAGCTTGTTTAAGCATATACAAAAGAAACACTACTTTCTTAAAAAACAGTGGCTATAGGCATTCTTTAATGAAAAATGGGATTTATACATAACAACACAACAAAAACCCAGCACATTAGCTGAGATGTGTGTATTGTCTTTCAGATGTTTCCAGATATTTACTTTCTTCTGCTAAGAAGAAAAAGAAAGCTGATAGTTCGCATTGAGATAATTATTATTCAGATCTCTAGTTGTAATACAATTTTTTTGATTGATAATCCAGCAAACAGTAGGATTTCAGCTGCTTATGACAACAGATGCATACATGCTTGGGAGAGCCTGGAGAGTCCTTAGTGTTTTAGCTTTCTCTTGGTCTTTATTTGACATCTAGAATTTTCTTGATTGAAAGAATCTCTCCGTTTAAATCTTACTTGGTCTCTCTTTTATTAAATAGAATTCTGACCTAGATCTGATTGGCAAGATTAAATTCTTTGTCTTTTGACTGTGAAGAACTTGTGTATCATAAAAATGTCTTATGAAAGAAGGTGACAGTTTTTTCTGATATGTCTGATCTCCTGTTAGAAGTGAAGGTTTACAGATTAATTGAAGACAGCCTAGTCACTCTTTAGTGCCATTGCATCTTGTATTAAGCGAGGTCTTAAGAGAAACCTTGTGAAAAAAACTCTTACAGAGATATATGATAAAGCTATGTAGTATTACACATCTTTAGCTGTTAAGTGATGAGAATCCTGATTAATTAGATTGCTAGTTAAATTTATGAAAAGTTCCTAAAAGCACTTAGACTTCACTGCATTTTACAGTAGGGACTTTCTGCTTGTTGGCTTTAAGTTTTGCTGAACAGCCTCCTGCCAAGAAAGGACTTTCTGGACCTAGATGATTTCCATCTGCAGTCTTCAAGAGGAACATCTACATTTTCCCAGCCCTTTGTTGTTACATATTCCCTCTGCTCAGCTGTGGTAGTTTATTGTACACAATTTTCTTATCTGTTGCAATGCCAAGTTAAACAAGTGTATATAAACATTCAGTGGCAGTTTTGTGCAAACCCCTTTTATTTTGCCTTCCAGTCATCTAGCAGTATACACATTGTCCGTTGTTATGTTTCAGCTACGAAGTGACCATTTCAAACTCAGGGATAGTAAAGTATCAAACTTTTCTAACAGAAAGCGAGGTATAGTTCAAATGTGTTAGCAAAGGCATTTTATCCAACATATCTGAAAAACCACCCCATTTATACTATCCCAAGGAAAAATGTTACAAAAGTTTGTATTGTCATAGAAGCCAGTTATTGTATCTAGTCTCAGAAGCTAAGGAGACAGAAGAAAGGGCTTTAGGAGGAAGACAGTTTGAAACAGTGACTCAGGCAAACTAAGGGGATCAAAATTATATTTTTCTTCCTGACAGTTGTGATTTTACTGAATTCATGATGTGAAAGAGATTTGATTTTTGTCCTACAGTATAATTTTTACTAAACAACACTCTGAATACGTCCTTGAAATCAGATTTAAAATGGTGAATGATCAATACAATGTAACTCATTTACTAGGAGCTTTCATTTTTAGGGTTTGCTAAAGAGTCTGATTCAGGCCAAGTAAACAGACATTTGCATGCTTCCAAACTTGCAGTTATATTACCTTATGCCCTATATGTCAGCAATAATGCAACATATTGGGACAAATCCAAGTTTGGTTGGAAAACAAATAGTTTTGTATTGCTATCTGAGTTAGTGTCTTTTGAAACTCCATTAAACAAATAGATAGTGTAAAAAAATTCCATTTCCTGATTTCATATTCAGCATTCATGTTAAAAATAGTTCCTATTAGTGTTTCATATTATTGCTTTCCTTTAAATAATCATGCATATGCTGATCATTAAATAAAAGATTTTGAAGTATGCAAATAGGAAGTGATTTATTTTGCAGTTGAATATTGATTCAAAGTCAATGTATTTGATTCTTTCCAAATATGAGAAATTCATGAGAACATTTGTATTAACTGTTTAAAATAATATAAAACATCTTTGATTTATTCTGGGAACATTATGAATTTGTAGCATAGTTGCTTTCAGCTAATGATTTCAGTTTAAGTCATGCAAATAATTAGCTCCAAAAACTTGTTAAAAGGCTAATATCAGGTTAAAATTTATATTATTCAAGAGAAAAATTGTATTTGTGTTATAGATGGCTTCTGAAGTTGTTGCAATGGAAGATGTTAAAATTATTAATTCTCTTCAATTATTTATCCTTATGTTCACTTTGTGCCACACAATGAAAATAAATTAACTGATCTGTTTCTTCTCAACTTGTCTTTAGGCTTTCTACAAAACACACAGAAAGTTGTTGGTTTTAATTGAATTTATATACGCTTTACGAAAAATGACAATCTCTTCTGTTGGTCTTAAGTGTGCAAATGTTTGTTCTTACAAAATTTATGACATTTTGGCTCAGAATTTGTCTCACAGTGTTTTTTAAGATCTGTAGATTTAGAGCGCTTTGGAAAACACCTATCTAATAATATCAGTTGACCAGTGTTTTCGAACTTTAAGACTTAAAGATTAAGATGCGGTTCCATGGGCAGCTGAGCTGATCTAATTACCTGCTGTGACTGAAAGGAGGAGAGGTTACTTCCCTCTTTCTTCTTCCAGTTTCCCCTCTCTTTGCTGACTTTTTTCCTACCTCAGCCTCCTTTCTCCCTCTTTCCTCCTTCCACCTTTTCCCCCTTCTGTCCATCTGGTCCATCCTCCCCTTTCCCCTACCTTATTCCAGCTCTGATGCTCATCAGGACCTCACCCGCAGTGACAGCAACGAGTTTTTACCTCCTCAACTCATGGAAAAGACCTCTGAGGTTCATTGTCATGGACAAATTTATGAAACAGACAAACAACAGAGGTTTCAGAAGTATTGTAGCACAATAGTCACCCACCATAATTGCTTTAATGTTAAGGTTAGGGATCCTACTGACAGGAAGTCAGTATATTCAGATCCCTGAATATTTCTGAGTTCTTCAAAAGTAGACTTGTGGTTTCCTGCCCTTCGTAATATAGAGAAAATCAAAAGAAACAGTCTGGCTGCATCCCTGTTTTGTTACTTACAGTTACAGTATGGCAATTTTGAAGAAAGTAATGATGCCAATCTATGTCTGGCACTGACTAATGAAATTCTTTTCAGCTCAAGCATTTTTATACTCCATTGGCCTTTCCGGATGACTTGCTGCAAAACAAAGACACTGTATTGAGTACAAAATTTAATAAATGGGGAAGAACAGTTACAAGGGTTTCTTCTCTTTGTTACAATGCACTTGGCAACTCAGGACAGGACAAACTTGATTGAAACAAGAAACTGCTAACGAGTTTGCCAAGATGCTATCCCCAGCATGTCTCTCTGATGAGGCTCAGAGATTGTGATTGGGGATAGTGTTATGTTTATTCCACACCCAATTAAGTTCCTTCTTAGCAGTACTAATGCTAAATTAAAATGCAAAATTAAGATTTCTCCCCCCCCCCAAAAAAAAAAACACATTAAGAAACAAACACAGGAACATTTGGTTCAAAGTGACATCTAGCAATTTTCCATCCAAGATGACTTTCAGATATTTTTATTCTTCTATCATTTTAAAAACTAGATCAATATATGTTTTCTTTTAAACTGACGGCCTGAGCAGCAACCTCACTCAGCCCAACAAACTCCCACAGTAAGTGTTTTAGAAATGATTAATATTCTCCACATTAATGAAAAGGTCATCCCTCCCCTTCACCTAAAGAAGCCTAAACATACCAAAAATACCTGATAATCAGACACACTCACAAAGTTTCAGTTAATGTACTTTCTRCTAAGTTGGCCAAAGGAACAATCAGTCAAAGGACCACAAGCCTAATTTTCAAAGTACTGAATATGTTCAGCCTTGCTTGATTTCAGAGGGTGCATAAGTAGATAACCCTGAAAATGTGTTATGGAAGTCAGCAGCCTCTCTTGCTCTCCAACAAATATGACTGAGTGACATTCTAATGTGATAGCCTCACCTGCTTTTTAAACCAAAGAGTTTGTTTAAACATTTACTTTTACGTCTCATTTCCTGTAATACGTGAAAAGAAAGGTGATCTTAAGGTAGTCATACCCCCCAAACCAGCATTTTATAGGTGCAAACTGGCAACTCAAAATGCATGCGGAAAAAAGAAGAAACTCAAGCAGACAGTAACATAGGACTACTATACTGAATTCCTTGAGCTATTTTCATTCATAGCTGCACTCTTAACATAGAAGTTATGCTCTTGCATGTGTTTTTTAGCTTGATGAGCCTTTCTCTGCTCTGCCTTTACACTGTATAGAACCCAGCTATATAGGCCAGCAGCTGGGGAGATCATGAGATCTGGGGTCAGTTACTGGATAGCCTGAGCTATCAGAGAAATCCATATTGTGTGTATATTTATTCTACTAGTGGACTCCAATCCTTATTAGCTGAACAGGAGGAACAGGAACATACTATCTGTGCTGTTCATGTTTGTGCGAGTGCTGTGGGTGTTATGTGGGTGCTGGTAAAAGCACTGCTGTCTGTCTGTATTGATCTGTGTCACAAGCTGTGTGGGCATGCATTGTGTAGTGTGTGTGCGTGTGTGTGTTTATGCTTGTCAGAAATGTGTGCTCAGCTTTGCTACTGACTGGAGCTGGGGCCAGGGACACAGAACTGCAACCGCCTTCCAACTATCAGGCTAGGACAGGACTCTTGAGTCCTATAGCCCACCAGACTTCCCAAACTCTAGCAGAAAACATTGCTCTAATCAACTACTATGCATCCTGCTATTTTTCTTTGCTTTTTCTTGATGAAAAAACACATTTGTATAGCAGACTTCAATTTGGCCTCATAAAAGGTCTGTTTCCTAATGGTCTCTTGCAAATATTAAGTTGTGGAGCAAACTCTTTTGGATGATTTCATCCAGCATGTAGCACTCTTCCTTTTCAAGGTTCCACTGAGAAGCAGGCAACGGTCTAAATAAAAAGTTATAATCTATTTGCATCTTTTACTACTTTCTTTGTATATATTTCTATAGGACATGATTATAAGTCTGACATAATTATACACAGATAAACAGAAAGATTAATTCTTCCATTTTTTTCTTCTTTTCATACTGCAACAAGCTGGAATGTTTTTAGAAATAAGTTTTCCCCATAAAGAAATAAGTTTTCCCCATAAAGGATCAGGTTTTCAAGTTAGATAGATAGTTGTCTTTTTACAGTTATTCCCTTATAAGTAAGTAATCAAGTATCCCAGAGAAATTAATCAAAGAATCTAAGAATCTGAAGCCATCTGCTGAAATTTAAATGCCTTTAGAGCTGTCTTAAAGCTACAAACCAAGAGTGAGGAATGAGGTGCATTTAAGATGGTTGTTTCCCATTAGGATTTTTTTGAAGCCTGCTTTTTGAGTTTGTTAATTAAATATCTAGAGAGTAATTACCTGATTAGCAAAATAAAGTATTTTTAAAGTAGGGAACAAAGTCCAGAATTTTCCAAAAGAAATACTTAGAAATCATTATTTCTCATGTAAAAAGAGTGGGATGAACTTCAAAGTTAGTTAATTTATCATGTTTTAAAATATCCTAAGAGGTTTGTTTGCCTTATGGTTTCCAAGCATTTAGATTCTGATGTTTAAGGTTCTATAAGGGTTAGAATCTGCTTTTTTCTTTTTTTTTTCTTTTTTAATTGGAAGCTATGATTCTCAGAAAGTGAATTCTATTCACAAGAGTCTAGGAGACAAAGATATTTAATAAAATCATAACAATTGTTAATAATTAAATAAAGTGATAAGAAGATCATTCATTTTAAAATTACTGGCTCACTTTTACACCTGAATGTGATAGTAGCTAAAGGTTATTAACATTTGGAAGGTCTTTTTTCAGGCCACAGGAAGATACAGTGGGGAAGCAGCAAAGACTGGCTGCTCCCTAAGGGATGGGGGAGCGAGGAGCTGAGGGGGATCCTGCTGCCAGCCAGGGCCCAGCCCCATAGCACCCTAGCAAGGGAGCAGGGCAGGCCCAGGGGTGGTAGCTAGGTTCAGTGAAGAGTCCAAATTATCAGAGAAGTTCATGGGGATGAGGCAGGTCCAAGGTCAAGCCAGGAAGTCAATGGTCACAGTCAGGCCCAGTGATGGTAATCAGGGTCAGTCACCATCCAGTGATTGCCTGACAGGTCCACAGTGATGAGGCAAGTCTGAGATCAAGCTGCAAAGTCAGTCCCAGGGGCAGGGACCAGATCCACAGCCAGGCACAGGCATGGCTGAGTTGGAAACCAGGACTCCTACATACAGTGCATAGCTCTAGTAGGGACTGAAGGCCCAGGCCTGAGCTTAAATGGAACCCATGGGGGCCAATGTGGGGGGGTGGGGGTGGGGTGCGGTGCAGGAGAGGCCCCAGGTGAGGCTGGTCAGGGCCATTAAGGCCTCTTAGTGCACTCAGCGCCCTGACAGATATGGGCAAGCTTTTCTTTGATGGCCAGTAGACCTCTGTTTTCACAGTTGTGTTTGCTGGCTTGGACATGGAGGTCAAGGTCTGCACTGACATGAGAGAAAACTACTTCTTCCCCACTTGTTTTGGGACAGAATTGGAGGAAATGAGCTCACTGACATGGGAAAACTTGTAGAGCTACTGTGTTTGCTTTACAGATAGAGTAGAAGTTCATTTTTCTGTATTACATTAAGTGCAAAATATATTGTGAAGGTTGAGCAAGAACTTTGAAGTCACAAAACTGTTCAAAGTAAATGTTTCTGTCATAATGTGGGCATATTGCATGTCATTTGTACTGTACAGTAGAGACTAAATAACAATCAGTAATGTTTTGAGGATTTGGTTTTCCAAGAATGTAATTGATCAGCAGTAACAGATGCTAGGAAAGGCATTTTGTTGATGACTGCCGTGTTCCGGTAGCAGTGACACTTGGCACCCAATTCCAAGGTGCGTATAACTGAAGAAAGGTTAAAAAGACACTGTTCTGCATAAGAAAGCATCTTTCATGGATATATAAGCTTAAACATTTTTTATGACTGGTCACATATTGTAGTAATCAGAAGGCAAATGTGCTCAGCAGCAGGAGCTACATTAACTATAAAAGAACTGTTAGAGAAAGACTACTGAGATCACAGTGTCAAGATCGCAGAAGTCAGAGATGCCAGCAGGGAGTCTGTGTAATCTCAGTGGATGGCCTCCTATGTTTGTGTTATGAGATAGTCTTTAGTTACATCATTGCTGTCCCATTCAATTCACAGAATGAGCAGAGCTCATTTGAAGTGAGATTCATCTTACTTTTCTGTAGCTATTTACAGGTTAGATGTCCAGTCTAAGATATATGTGTAGGTTCTCTTTCTAGTCACCAGAAAGAAGTAGATATCTCCAGAGTGTAATAGGTGCCCCATCTACAGACAGATATCTAGGATTTGCAGAAAGGAAAAAATCTCAGTAGTGTCTTCACAGAGTGAGCCTTGATAATTTTTGTAGACTAGACATCTAAGATTAAATCATTAAAATTAGATGAGATCAATTCCCTCCAAGGTACAGAGGGGAGGCAGATTTCCTTCTCTGTGTTCTAGTCCCTGGCTGTTCTCCAAAACAAGGGGAGCTGAAGGCACAGACACAGTCTTTCTGAAATACAGTCTCCTGTGGATAGTGCACATACAGTTTGGTCAGTCTGAGGAGCTGAAAAAGGCTTTGCTATTCGGTGATGTTTGTTAGATTCTTCAGGGATTGTAGTTAGTTTTCTAAAGAAGCTTTACTAGTATGTGCAATCTAAGATGATTTTCTCTTACTGGCCAGTTGGACAGATTTTCACTGGGTTGCAAAAGACTTCCCTGACATAAAAATTAACTCCTAAATAAATGTCAAGTTTCTACAGGAAAAGATGGAGGCAACAGAACAGTCAATGAAAAGTCTGACAGGACTGTTTTTTAACATGGACAAAACAATGTGATTCCCTAGCTTTATTCTCAAAAAAAGTCTAAATCATTAAGGTTGAAATTTTCCAAAGAAAATAAAATTGCACAAACACCAGATATGGGCAAATTTCAATTTAAGCAATTAAAGTTTGGCATAATTTTAAGCCCTCAGAAAACAAGGTCTTAAAATAGCCTGTCTGGCCTATGTATAGTAGACTTTATTCCAGCTGCTTGTATTTCAGTGAATCCCAAAATATTCAAAGAATTACCCAGTTTTCTGACAGACCCCTGCTTTTTATTATGTCCTGAATATTAAAAGTATATTGTGAAAGCTTCAGTTAGCACGCCATTCTCCAGAGATTTAGACATCCTTACAATCTTTTACAGGCAGGTATGAACTCACTCTTGTCACATTCTGTCAACCAGAAGCCATGCTGATATGTAGCTGATATACTCTCACGGGGGTTATTAGCTTTGCCCCTTGACAATACCTTGACATAGCTTCTAGCTTAGGGATGAAATGTATCCAGTCTCTATGGACCACATATCTGCCTGCAGAACCCAGATAGAGGTGCCCATGGGAAAGGAGTTTAAGGAGTACTGCCTAATTTGTACTTGTGGGAGACTGCTGAGACAGTGCTTGTAATGCGAATAGTAAGCCTGGTTACAACTGTGAGATTTCTATTTGGCAGCTTAGAGAAAACTGACTGCAATCATAAATGCATGCTGTGCAAATGGTACTGTATTAACTCATTATAATGGCTTCTATTTTGTTACTACAAGGCACTGTTATGTACAGTGCACAGTAACTGGGTTATCAGGAAGAGTGAAGACCTGTCATGGGACAGCTATGTCCTGTTGAATTCAACAAACTAAATAACTTGCAATAGCTTTCAGACCATATATTATTTATTATCAATCATACAGTCTCCCTCAGCTGTTTCTCAGATTTGACCTCCATCGTGGAGTTTTGTCAGCAGAGTTATTTTAGCTGCAAGTGTGAAAATAATCACACTCCCTTGATGATAGAGCTGTGCTGCAGAAGAGAGATTTTGTTGGCTTGATTAATGTTGCAGGGGAAGGAAACAACCGAGTGACAGAAAACTCCTCATCAACGAATGCATCCTCCATCTCTACTAGGCTGCTTTGCCAGAATGACTGTGCTCAAACTGTGATATCAACAGAGGCTCTGTAGGTGAGATGAGCTCGCAGAGATAAACATTCTTTAAAAAGCAGCCGAAATGGAGTCCACAGGTAAAAGGAAGAGAAAGTAATTTTTGCTTATTATGCATCATGAAGAGGGTTAAACATTCTGTGAAATCCTGACCCTGTTGAACTCAGTAGCAAAAGCCATGTTGAGTAGGCACAGAACAAACTGCACGATTCAGGCTGAAATTTATTCCTTCTTTGGCTCTGGTAACCTATTTCTTCCACTGTAGGACTAGGTTGTTTATTTGCTCAGATTACATGTCTTTTTTTCACCCCGAAGACCCCTATTATTTAATTCTTTTATATATTAAACTACAATATTTAGTCTTTGTATCTGTTTATTGGAATGCCAATATGCTCTCATTCCTTATTGTTGCTTTATCAATGCATGGCAACACTATGTTCTCAAGATAATGGAAATCATTAGAACAAGAAAAATATCAGTGGAGAAGTGTGAGCTCATAGGGATTAATCACCTTCTCCTTTGGGAGTTATTTTTAATGGAGGGAGATCTCTTACGCTGAATGGACTGAGGGAATGGACTGAGGATCAGACAAAGCCAGAAAAGTAAAATAATTATTCGAAAAAGAACATTACTATGAGCAGTGAACGTAAAGATAAGAGTCTGAACAGAGTAGAGGTGTGGAATATATTTTGCAGAATCCAGTGGGTCCTGGCTGCAGCCCATTGCAATACACTGAAATGCTGTCCATGTTAAAATTGATTCCCTGAGATGTGTTGGTTGTGCCTGTTTTCTTCCTGGTACAAAATATTACTGCTCCATTCCTCAGTGGTGTTAGTCTTCTGAGAATATGTCAAGTCAGTGTTCAAGTCCTTCAGTTAGTCCCAGAATACTTCTAATGTTGGCTGAAGGCTTCGGGGCTAATCTTTAAAATGATTAAAGAACCAAAACCCAACTACATTAAAGGCGAATTTCAGTCTGTGAGCTACTAAGACAGCTGATCTCCTCTGAGGCAATGCAGTTCACAAATCAGAAGAGAAAACTGGAAGGCTGGACAGCCTCAGGATCAAACACAATTTTTCTTCCTCATGAAGCTTCCACACCTGCTTAAACTCCTCCCTCCTGGTTAACCCAGTCCTCTTGTATTCAAAGTAACACCAGTAACAAAAATATACTGTCTTAAGAGTAGATTATATGTCATGAAAACTGAGGGAAATGAGCTACTCCATGAAACCCACTAAGGTTCTTCCTCATTGGAAATCTGTATTACAAGTGGAAGTTGTTTAGCTATGGCAGTCATGGGTAAGAGTTTAAAAGCCCAGATGTTTTGACTGAGTTAGGAATAATGATGGAATTATTTTGTGGCTTTTATTATATTTGTATGAAATAAAAATGGTACAGTGTTAATTTTTTATTGTTTTGTCTGTCAGTTTTGTAACAATATAATACAGATAATTACACTCAGATGATAAGTGGGTGGGTAGCATATTTTATATCTCTGGGTGCCTACAGAACTGGGCTAAGAAAAGTCCAGTATAATAATTCATCACGTGAAAGATGAGTAGGACTGAATACAGAAAAAGTCCCAATTTTGAACATTGGTCTTTCATGCTACCAGAGCTCATTTATCTGCCTTACTGTAATTTATCTGTCATCTGTCATTTGAATAGTAACCTTGAAATTTTTGCATAGCTATTGCCAAGGATCACTGACTGGGAAAAAGACTAAACTTCATATCTGTACAGTAGTTCATTAAAGAGGAAATTATTCAAAACTTAGGCACTCATTGATTTCTTCTTAGAGATGTTAAAAATTGTATCTTTTGAAATTAGAAAAACCTATTATTTGGATTTCAGCCGAAGAAATTGTTAAAAACAAGCAAAAGTGGTATATAAATTCACAGGTTACTCAATTGCAAAGGTAGATGGGTGTCACCTGTTATACTCATTCTGTAGTCACAATTAACATCATAAAAGTTAATGGCAACCAGAACACCTATTTTCCATTCTAAATGTCTTCTCAGGAAATTACAGAAGCATAATTAAGCTAACATAACTATACTATTATAACTCTCTATGTAGATGCATATTCCAGTATGACAGTGGCTTTTTCTGGTCTAGCTGAAATCAGTTCTGAAAAAATTAGTGCCAATACTGGAAAAAAGCCCTTTGATAATGAAATAAAATTGTCCACATATGAAATTATATTAATGCCATTGTAGCACTTCAGAATCACAGCCTACCTTTTATCGCCATAATTTTCCATGTGAACAAGCCAGCACTGTAATCTTCTGTCAAATGCCAGTAACATTAGCACAATCTAAGTTCAGTCTTGCATGAAACTCCCATTCTAAAACAAATTCAGCTGTGTTTCAAGCTGTTCCCTGCATTTGTATTCTTCTTCTCTGTTTCTGGGAAAGTATGCTAAAAGCTGACCAGTCACATTTTTGACTTACATTGTTGAAATATAAATTCTCTTAGATTGTATGTTATGCACTCTTTTACAATATTTTATTAGTCTTCAAATGAAAATGTGTATTGAGATGTAGCGTGTCTAAAATGGTCTTGCCAATTGAAAAAATATTGCTCTGTATACACAAGAATGTTAGGCTGCTTAAACAAACATACTACAAATGTATTAGTTGACCTAGGAAAGAAACGTTTACGGTGCTAGAGTATCGTGTTGGTTTCTCTGTGTTGATGAGGACGCGTGCTGGTTAAGGTAAGTGAATCAGCACGTGCATTTTAGCAATAATATGACTAGTCCCGTTTTACTTTTGGGAAGACCTGAGAGAAGTGTGTTTCAGGTATGATTATGGAGTAAATGTTATTTCATATTTGCTGACATTTGCAACACCAGCAAACAGAGCTGTTCATGCACATGCCATATTCTTTATGTCACCAGAGTATTCTGGCAGGAGGCAGCAGTGGTATGTCCCTATGAGCACATGCAATTAATTCCACAGAGTTGGCAACACTTTATTAGTTGCCATCACACTTTAGAAATGATGCTTGATCAACTCAACCAAGATATCAGTATCAGGAGGGCTGTCATAACAAGAGGTCTCTGTATTTTTTCTGCCCCAGCCACACATGAATCTCTGTGCCTGTGAACCAGTTCATTGACCTATTCACTCTTGGGATACTAGGAGGATGATTTTTAGTGCTGCCTTGGTGGGTCCTGGGGCCCAAATCCAGAGTCTGAAGGGATTCTCAAGACCCTTCAGCTAGTGCTTGGTTCAGTATAATATTGGTTTTTCTGTATTTTATGGGCAAATCCCATCTCCCCTGTGAAGAGCTAGGAAACGGCTTTTCCTTCTTCTCATGTCAGTTGCTTTTCCAGATGCCTGGCAGCCTTGACAGTTGATAAACGAATACCAACTATTGCACATGTACCATACAGCTGCTCTTCAAAGGTGTGCACACGGGCACAGTGAGCCTGAGCTAACTCGCTCAATATGACGGCAGTGTGCTCATTGCATGCACACATCAGCTCTGCGAAACCGTAGAGGCCCTGAGTCAGCATTGCTCAGGCCCTTCCAAACCCCTGTGGCAGCTTCTAGTAGGCTCTCCTCTCCTAGCTACGCATTTCCTTATCAAAGGCGAATTTAATTGCCTTTGGGCCCAGTCATTCAGCATGCCTCTTCATGCAGTTCAGGGACTTGTGTGCTCATACAAGCTTGTTTTCCTGTAACTGCGGTGTTGTGATGTACAGCCTCAAGGGCAATGCGGGCTGTATCTGGTGTGGCAGGTATTGATAATGCCATATCTCGGCTGGCTGGCCCAGCCCTGCCAAAGATTGCCACCCTGCTGCAAAGCAGGCAGAAGTAACCGCTCTTTAACGCCTTCCTTTTGCAGTCTGGTGTTGTAACTCAAGCTTGCCTGCGTTGACAGTTGAAGAATTTGCTCTGGAGGAGCTGAAGTATGAGCACATACTCCCCCTCTGCCAGCTCTTCTCTGAGGGAAATAACCTCTGGCAGATGGGAGGAGATGGTTCTGAGACAGATTATCTTAAAGTGCTTTGGTAGGATTCATTTGAGCTCTTCTGTCAAAGCCCTCTGTGGTGCCATTGTGGATAAGACCATAAGGTGCTTCTCTGTAGGAAGAAGAATAAAGTCCCACCTTATGGACAATGACAATACATCTTTGTGATGTAAAAAGCACATTCCTAACTGATGTTGGTATACTGGGAAAAAAAGTCATTGTGGAGGCTGGGTTTCAGTGACGAAAGTTAGAGCTGACTCTTCTGTGAATAATGAAAGCCATATTTAAGACCACAGGAAAAATGGAATAACCTGGCTTATTTTAAAGGTACAGAGTTCTAACTGATTCTGTAGTGCTTCAGACGTGAACATAGATTTGGCCCTTTCATAGTTTCAAATTATTTATTCTTCCTTAATTACATAATTTACTAAAACTTATAAGGAAGTGATAAAGCTAATTTCATTTTTTACTGATAGAGTTGAAGAGGTGAAAGTGATCTCCAGTTACTGCAGGAAAGCACCAGGATCTATTTAGAGAAATAAATTGATTTAGAGGCCATAAAAAGTGGCAGCACAAAGTTGAAACATTACTCATACTGTTAAATAATTTAGCTAGTCATTCCTATTTTGCTTGAGTGTAACTGACTTGTTACACTTCAGTCCTGCCTTTTAGGATTTAATTTGCTTTGATCTCTCTGAGCTGACTGCCTTTTACATGCCTTTTACCTCTCCCAAGAAATTCAAAGAATAACTTTGAAATGCACCATATGCCTCAAAAAACGCCTGTTTCTTTTTCCTACTAACTCCAGATCCAAAGGGGCAAGACCTTTCAGAAGCATAAAGCATTGTTTTACTTACAATAATATTATTCTGGGCAGCTCTTCCTCCTCCAGGAAAGGCCATTGTTTCTATGAGTGAGATTTCCTGCAGTTCAGTAGATCTCTCATAGCAAACATGATATATTTCAGGCAATTTCTGTGAGAAAGCTTCACTTGACTGAAATGAGAGCCAGAGCCCATCACCTACCCGTCGTCTGTTTACATGCAGTAACTAATCTTAATTATGATGCAAATGAAATCCCATGTCTGATCCCATATAGTTGGGAAGAGTTACTTAATTTCTTATTCAGATGTCTATTTTGAACTCCAGTGTGACAGTTAAAGATAAATGAATAATCTCTGGACTGGAAGTTAGGGTTACCTTGGGACCAGTGACCTTATTATATTCATCAAGAACAAAGAGTAGACAGGGTCAGTCAGCTTTATATAATCTTTAATTCTTTCTTATATATGCTTCAAACATTAAATTAATTTCCAAAGTTGAGAAAAGTTATGAGATAAACTGGGTTGAGAAGAAAAAACCCCCTGAATTTGTGAATTAAACTCATTGCTAGACTAATTCCATAGTCAAGTAAGAAAACAATGTCGTTAGACTCTCCATTTTTATTCAGTGGTGAGTGAAGGAAAAAAATAAAGGAAAAATTAAGGAAGAAATTAAAGGAAGAAAAAAGTAAAATGCCAATAAAAGTGAGCGTAAATTACAAATTATGAAAAATGGTATGTCAGTAAGGAGAGAGAACAAATGTGATTGGAAAGTCTGAGGACAAAAAGAATACCTTCTCAAGGATATTAGGAAGAATATAAAACGTAATTAGTACCCATTGCTACATGGAGGTAGAAATTGTTGAAGAGCAAAAGAAAAAAGTGTTTAATCAATACATGTTTTTGTCTTTCATTTGTAAAGGAGTAGAGGAATCTAATGATACCTTGTGAAAATGGAAAAAATACTTTCCAGCTTGCTAGAATGAAGGGAATCCCACTAACTAGCCATCCTAAAGACGGGTGTCCAGCCTGTGCTAGTCAATGAAGTCAGTGCTAGTTCCTCTCCAGCCACTGGCAAAACTTCCACAGGGGAATTTATTCCATCCTCAGTTCCTAGGACTGCAGCATCCAAATTGCAATCAGGCCTCAAGGGTGGGGAACCAGGCCAGATGTGCATATTATGTTTTCCTTTAATGACAATAGAACAATACTTGCCTGAGTATGCCAGAATGCTTGGTTCTGCATGCCATCCTCTGAAGCAAAGGTGTCTGCACAGCTAGTGGTGGTTGTTGCAGTTGTAGAAAGGCAGAGTGTAAAGAGGGCTCCATCTAGGCAGTTAGCAGGGGGCAGCTTCAACAGATTCAGCATGTGGCCAAATTATGTGACCCCCAAAACAATGTGTTGGACTGGGTGTCCCACAGAAGGTGCCTGTTTATCTTCAGCAGTCATCAAGATAATACTTCCTGGCAGTGTTAAACAGGGCTTGCTTGGTCATGGACACATTCTTGTTTTAAGTTCCTGAAAATTCCCTTTACACAGCACTGTTTAGAAGAATATAAGTATGTACATACATAATGGTTTTTCACCCGTGTGTTATTAATATATGTGTACTTATGGCAGTGTCAGTGGTAATGTGCTTAAATGTATTTGATTCTCTTCAGGCTACATCAGGACAGAAGGAATCAATTGGCCCTACAAGGGATCTTGTATTTCTTTGTCCATTGTGGGAATCCCAGGTAACTTAGACAACTAATTTTAGACAAATTTAGGTGAAATAAATTCCAGCTTTAGTAGCCAATGTGGATGTTCAATGTCACGTATTAGACAAACATTTTCAAATTGGCAAGCCTAAAAACCTTACACCCAGAAGTCCTAAAAGCAATGATTTTTAGAATTGTCTCCTGCAAATGTCAGGTCTGAATAAGTCTGCATTTGGATAATTCTGAAGATTAAAAGCATACTAATATTTTATGAATATCCAGGAATGTCAAGAGGGAGGAGACGGTAATAGGAGGCCTGCTAGACTAACCTCAGTTCCTGGCAAAAGAGTGGAAAAATGATAAAGATTCAGCTGATAAAAAATTAAAAGAGAAGGGTTTATAATTAAACTTAGTAAATGTGATTATATGAAAAATAGGCTTTGTCAAACAGATTTGATTTCATTCTTACAATTATAATTGATAAAAGTAACTACATAATGGACTTCAGTAAAGCATTTGATTTACTACATATGACATGCTGATAAAATATTAGGACTATGCAATATCAATAAAGTACATCTTAAATGGATTAAGAACTGGCTCACAGGTCTCAAAAAGTACTTGTCAGCAGCGAGCTATTACTGATGATGATATTTTTAGGAAAGTTCTCCAGAGATTAGTCTTAATTCTTAATCAGCTTCATTTTCATCAGCTCTGTGTTCTTCATCATTTTCAATCTATTAGTAGAAATAAGTAAAAATAAAATCAGTAGTGTTAACATTTGTGAATGGTCCACAGTGGTGAAGTATATGGAGACTAAATCAGAGCAATCTGGACTACAAGGGAGAAAGTTCAGCCATTGAAACACACTGTACATTAATGCAAACTGAGGCAAGGACATACAATAAGGAATAAAACTGTATAGACCGTACTTACAGGATAGAGTCTGTATTCTGGAAAACAATGAGAGGTTTTAATAGAGAGGCAACATAGTTTCCCTGTGTGATTTGATATAGCAAAATGTTTATGGTGCATAAAATCCAGAACCATAAGTGGAGAATATGGAGGTGATTTTAACTCTCTATACAGAACTCCTAGTATGTGCAGTTGTGATATCAACACTTTAAAAACGAGTGTTGAAAGAACAAAGAAGAATCACAAAACTGACTCAAGAGTAGAAGAAAATATTTTACTGTAGCAGACATCTTCATTGCATAGTCAATGAATGATTTTACTAGACTTCTGCCCCTGAACCCCGCTCCTTCCACAGTGTGTTTCTGTCAATCAAGTTTACTGGTGCCCTCAAATGAGATTCATATATATATATTTATTCCTGACCTATGTAGGCTGAAGGTCAGGCATTTTCCTTTGGTCTTTTATTCTCACACTTCTCAGGAACGTACTTAACCACCTCTACACCTCTGTGTGCCTGGAAAAAATAAGAAATTGTCTTGCCCTACAGCAACACAAAGAACCGTGGAATACGCCTCCAGAAGTCCTTAAGTCCATCCAGTGAGTTGAGCACTGATGAAGACACACAGCATCCAGCAGAGTTTTGCAACATGATTATTAACATGTATGCCATGCTAAATTAATGTTCATCAGAATAGCCCAACCGCTAAAATACATCCTGAGATGCTGAACAACTTCAGTTTGTTTAGCTTATCAAACAGAAGGTGGCCTTATGAGAGTATAAGTGCTTTCCGAAGGGAAACAACACCAAGCATTAAAGGCCCCTTAGGGGAAACAAGCAAAACAATAACCTGTTCTTGGCTACTAAGGCCAAAAATATTTAAAATACAAACTGGGCACATTTTTCTGTTGCTATTTTTTTAACAGTGAGGCTTACAAACCAGAAGAACAACTGTCAAAAGAGATTGGAGGGGTCCCTTTCTTGATGTTATAAAATCAGTAGTGGCTATCTCTTGGGAGACATGATGCAGATTTTCTTTAGGAGTTACTGGCCTCAGTACAAAAGTACTTATGTAACATTTAATGGCTTATGATATAAAGGAAATCAGACTAGAAGATCGAATACTTTCTCCAAAGGAAGTAATTATGAATAAACTAAAGTAAAGGTATTAAATGAGAAATTGAATTGTAAAGCACCATTCAATTATCTTACAATCACACCAATGATTGTGATTTTTGAAATTCTGGGGCAGAATCTCATTTTAATTTTCTAATAAGGCTCAAGAAGTCAATCACAAATTGCCATGAAACATATTTCTCATATATATATCCCATATAAAGTCAAGGTGATATGCAGAAACCTGATCTGAATAGGATATGATTGTTAGAGCTGGACGAGATCCTACCAAGAGCAAAGAGATTGAATAGAACAGACAAAAAGGACATCTATCCTTTTTTAGATGATACTTGCAATAAAGGGAACTAATAGAGAATTAATATTGTTGGTTTTCTCGTGCTTGAGATTAAAGCAGTAATATGTTAAATTCACATAGTAGTTACTCTTGCAATGATGACATGATACTTTGAAATTAATCCAGCATTGTTGCACGTATGAAAGATATTTCCAAAAATGAAAATAAAACAATTTTTTTTGCAATACTGCAATAATGTTGATTTACTAATTAATTTCAAGTGGTGATTTCATGATCACTGGCTGCCATTAAACTGTTTTTTGCAGTCATGCAATGTGTTTGTTTTGAATAGCTATACCAATTTGCCATATATGCAAGATCTAAGTGGAATAGAATTGAAACAAATTGCAAGAGACAAATTTAAGAGCTGTATCTTACAGATATAAAACACCAAATTGTTTTCTAATTTCTAATTGTTGACAAGTCAGTAGAATGAAACGTGCTTTCAGAAGCTGCATTGCTGACATCATCCTATTCAGCACAGATGCCAGCTATGTGTATTCCCCTCCTCTTTGAAAGTTCCAGTAGTTTGCTTGCTGAACAAGCAAAAATTACCTACAAACACAATAAAAAGAACAGAGTATAGGAAACACAGGCTGAGTCATGGGAAAGAGAAGAAAAGATTAAAAATAAATTGGAAAAGAATGAATCAAAACGAAGTTGCTCTGGGCAGGCTGGGACATGAAGTAAATCACAGAATGAAAAAAAGTCACTGACAAAATAATGATAATTGGAAAGAAAAACAGTAAGTGAATATAGAATAGTGAATCAGGCAAATATTGAGTCTTACAAGTAGAAATAAATGAAAAGGAAGAAACGCTACAGAGTAACTCAGGTAGAAAAAAAAAGCTTGGTGAGAATGGTGAATAAAAAAGTGATTCGTAGATGGACAGTTCTAAAAGCAAAGAATTTGTCAGAGAGATAAGAGGGTCACAACTGAAAAAGACAGTTTTCAAAGTGTCATACTGAGGGTGAAAGAATAAGTTTTATTAGGAAAACAACGAGGATGAGTAAGGAGAAGCAGAGGAAAGAATCATTGTACTCTGAGCTTTCACAGCTGAGCTGTTGCAACCACACTGTGTGCCACAGCTTCTGATTGCTTCATAGGTAATGACAGGATGGCCTGAAAAATTAAAGGCAAACTTTTTTTTTATTTTATGTAAGTCCATGCTTTTCTAAAATTGTCTATTCTTCTCCTTTGAAGAAGAGTAAGTTGAGATATCTGAGGGTTCTTTGTTTGCTTTTTGTTTGTAACATTCCCTTTCCAGTGAGTTACAAAAAGGCCTTTTGAAGCATGTGCTGTATTTAGTCATTCTGTTGCAAAATACGAAACCATGTTTTTTTCAAAAATGCTTATAGATTTTCAGTATCTATATTTCGAAGAAATAATGTCTATTTTAGGATTCCCCTTCAGAATCTAGGAGTGAAAGGTGCCTCCTTTTCTTTTTAAAACACTGGAAAACCTTTACTTACACTAAATTACAGTCTTGGGTTAGTCTAATCTACTGATCTAAACAGGAATTAGTTGACATTGGGGGTGGTTTCTAGGAATAATGAAAGAACTGCTGTCTTCAAGAGTTTGTTTTCAAACAATGTGTATGATCTCCCCTCGTAAAAATGACTCATAGCAAGCAAAGATATGGAGCAGCTACAAAGAATTGCCCTTATCTGGAGCGAATAAATAAATTATGCAATATTTTGTATTTGCGTGCAGGCTACTGAGTCATGATAGAAAAGGCTATGTACCCTGCCCCCTATATTTCTGATAACATGAAAGCTGAATTGTATATTCTATGTCTCAGCCTCTTTTAGCTGCATGTAGTAATATTTCTACAATTTTACCTTTTATTGCTGTTTTAAATTGTGTTTTCTGATGCAGGGTCTCACTGCCTATAATGTGGCTGCTTCCCCGGTCTCTTTTCGTCATCTCCCCAGCTAAGCAGCTACTCACTTCTCCCTAGACCTCAGGTGCTTCTGGACCTTTGGCAAGGTGCCAATATCCCAGCACCTCCCTTACTGTTTGTGCCCTCTCTGGAACACCTTTGACACCTCCAGATAAGGGCTTCCTGTGAATTGCCTAGAAGCCAGTTTTCTGCAATAAAACAGACAAGTTAGCTCCACCAGCAGCTGCTTGGCTCTGTTGTGCAAACGGCAGTTATCAAGACTAAATCTGCAGGATCTACAAGCCTAGGCCCAGCATACTGCAAGACCAGTTCCAGTGGGGAACAGTAGGGAGCCAGGGTCTGTACCTGGCTGCCTCATCCATGCCTTCTTCAGCTCCTTCCCTTTCTCCTTCTGCCTCTCTCTCAGATGACACTGGAACAAGCAGGCTCCATTGTCTCCAGCTGTAACAGCAGTATTGTCAAGTATTTGTTCCCAAACAACAACAAAGTGTCAATAGCTGGTACCTTTGTCCAGACTATGCCATCATTCTTAACTGTTTCCACTGTTAGAAAAGCATCCACTAATGTAGAGAAATTGAGGCAACTTCAGTGAACATAAAACTGTATCCCAACATATTCTTCCACCCATTACAAACCTACCAGTTATATAATCCAACTCTTTTTCATGCTTTACTGTTTGCACCTTAATGACTAATAAGGATTAACATATTCTCTTTATCATTTTGTGTTTTGAATAATATGCATCTTTATTTCAGATACTTCAGATACTTCAAAGGCTTTTTGACAAAACTTCCAATATTCCACCCTCCAACTTCCCTGATATGTTCAATTTAAACTGCTCCAGACTGTGCTTTAATTTTTATGCCAGTAGTGTGGGGGAGAGAGAGAAAAAATTACTTACAGTAGTATTTTGGTTGCTTTTTCTTTTACATTGACATTTATATTTATTCTTCTTTCAATCACAGTTTTTTAATGCTTCAGAAACAACCAAACCTCTGGATTTGTTGCATCTTAATGTCCTGCTTATTTAGAATAGGTTTTGTAATTTTAACTACATGTTAACAGACTACTTTTTATGCTTATGTGCCCTTGGATTTTTTGGTATATAAGTGAAAACTGAACATAACTAAGATTAGGCTAATTAGAGATTTCTGGAAAGCCAATCATGTCTGATGCACATTTTTACTCTGTTATTAATGGAAAGAATCCTATTTAAAATGCCGAAAACAACTGTCTCTACTAGATAAAGTGTAGGTAAAATTTCTTTTGGTGTTTGTGGTTACTTCAATACTAGTAAGATGATCAGGGCCAGGGCATGCACCGGAGCACTGACATATGATCATACATACTCTTAAAACATTAGCCCAGTCCTTGACTCATTTTTGGCTTTTGCAAATTAGCACTCTTGATTTGGAGGGAGCACAGGCCAGAAACCATTCTGCAGTTTGCATGTGGTTAGCATGTTTTAAAAGGTAAGAAAACTTTGCCATGTGGACACAAGGCAGAGTGTACAGTCTATTGTATTAGTGTGGATATAGGCTGTCAGTCTCTTTCTGAGCTATCGGCAGCCATGGACCTGATACATCTGACCAGCTGTGAGCCCAGCCGGTCACCTCAGCACCCATTAGAGAAATGTGTCTGGGGTCCTGGAGGCCCCGGCAGCCCTCTCTGTCCCTGCCCACCCCCTGGGCCTTCTCCACCCTGCCCAGGCCCAGGCCCCCATTTCAGCCCAGCCCGGGGCCATCAGTACCTGCTCCCCAATGCCACAGTGGTGCCGGCTCCAGTCCCACCACAGCCCTGTCCCTGCCCGGCCATGGGCCCCCCGATCTCCACCCTGATCCCGACCCCCAGGTGCCTCCACGCCTGGCCCAGCTTGTCCCATCCCCATCTGCATGGAGGTGCCTGGCAATCACTGGGCCTGGCCCTGACCTGTGAATTGACTCCCGGCTTGATCTCGGATCTGCCTCATCACCATGAACTTGCCTGATGATCTGGACTCTTTAGAACCTGGCCACTGTCTCTGGGTCTGCCCTGCTCGCCTCACTCAGGTATGGTGGGATGGGGGCCAGGCTGGCGAGGCCCTTGCCCTGCCGGGAAGTGTTATTGTGCTTGGCTCCTTGGTCCCTGTCCCTTGGAGAGGAGCCGGCCCTTGCTGTGCCCTGCCACAATGTGCACCAATTGTGCATTAAGGTTCATTGGTCATTTTTGGTTCTTGTGATTCTTAGACACATCTGTCTGAGGCTCAGTTTCTCCTCCTTTCTCATCAGTTTTGGTACTTGGCTTCCAGACCTGATCCTTGCTCCTGACCAGCCTTTGCCTGACCTTGCTTCAGCTGACCTGCTTCTCATCTCAGCCCTTCCTTTCATGGCCTCCTTAGACTTGCAGCCTGGCTGCTGATTACACTTTTGTTGCAAGGGTATCTTCTGTGTCTCCCAGCTCCTGATCTTGATGAGGACTCTAAGCATCTTGCCTTTCTGTGACTTGATGTTTTCTGTGACTTTTTCAGCTCCTGTTTATAAGAAGTGGCCTCTGGCACCACTACTAACTTCACTGGCACTAACAAATAGGCTTACTGAGAGAAGCTGACACTTGATTTTCTTTTGCAAGAAAAAAAACTTAGGGAGACTTTTCCTACAGGATTTCTTGAAGTTATTCCCTCTATGTATAGAGATCTGAATTCATCTTTATTTGCAATCACAGATCTTGGATTTAGAGACACAGTGAGTTTGTCCATGGATGATGGACCATGATATAGGATAGTACAGTGAATGAGCCACTGGGAGGATAAGTATAATTAGCTGTTTGAACTAATCAAAGGGTATAAGTACTTCAGCACTAGAGATACCAAGATGGGATGTTTCCCTCAAGGATGAGTTCTCGTTCAACTCCAGCTACTGGAATTAAATCAGCAATTAGATTTTGGTAAATCACATGGCTTTTATCTTGTAGAAAGTCTAATTAGATTCTCACTTTTTTGTCTTAAATTCTACGAAATGTCACTGATGATTATGAAAGACCAGCTATACTGACTATCTGGAAATGTTCCACAGCCCTGTGTCAAGATCTAGCAAGAGCTGTGTTAAACAGTGTGGATAGCAGGGCCCCTGAAGCTAGTATAGTGGGATGGAGGAGTGCTAGCCTAGGGATGTTACTAGAGAAATGCTTATCATGCCCTTGGCTAGAAAGCTGAAAAAGTTTGCAAGCTGGCTTCTAGCCCTATGGAGATCTTACAGGAAAAGTTCCACTGGTTTCTGAAAGCTTTTGAGTTAGATTATGCCACTGTGTAACATAAGCAGCTAATTCAAGCATAGTGAATTTAAAACCAATACTAAAATGTTGCTATTCTTCCTCAAAAGATAAAGATTTGGGCAGATGAATTTATTTTCAGAATGTGGCCAAAAATATAAAAATATTGGGATAATAGAATTCAGCAGTATAAATTACTATGCTACATTTGACCACTCTTTTGGCAAAAGAGAAAAGAAAAGCACTGTCATAATTATAGCAACTTTCTTGATTTCTGCAGCTCAGCGTGCAGATGTTTAGTGCTGGGAGGTCTGCAAGGGAAGACAAATGAGAAATAAGTCATGCATACAAATCCCTAATGCATTACCTTTCTTGTGGCTGATAGGCTCAGCTAAGTGCCTTCTCTTAAGAGTGATGGAGCGTTATTATCCACATATCATTGATTTGTGCAAAATAAAAGACAAATCCTGAAACAAGCTTTACCGATAATCAAGAGCTGGAAAGAGTGGAAAAACACTCCCTTCAATATTCTGCTTATTTTGAAAATGTGAGACCCAGAAATGCTTATCAAGAAAACTCCAGAGAAAGTGTGTATGGGTATCCTCAATGCTGGGAATAGTTCTGTGATAGTAACTGATTTGGCTCTTACACAAATCATCTCATCTGAGAATACATGGAGACATAAGAAACAAACAGTGCTAAACTTAATGTTTTTATTTATAAATATGAAATATTGGAAGATAACTTTGAAGGGGCATTGCTGTTGAAAAGAACAGAAACTCCATTTTCTATAAAAATTAGTTTTGGTTCCCAGTTTGACTCTGGAAAGACCTAGAGATCCAGCAGCCCCATCATTCAAAATCTTTCAGGTTTTATAAGAAAAAACATGTTAATACTGTTGCTCCTTCAGCTGAGCAAGTGATTAATTTTATAACTTTCCAACAGCTCAGTTTCCACTGGTGTGCAGAAAATGAATTACTTGGCACAGTAAGTTTGTTTACATTCTCCACATGTATCTCTTGTCGGTGTACACTGTGGGCTATTCTGGTGTACGTGTGACAAGTGTGCCATCTCCAACTCTGCCAGGCTGCATGTCCAGCAGGAATAGTAGCCTTTGTCTTTGCTGTTCTTCCTCTTCCTCCTTTTCTCTCATTCCCCCTCCTGTCTTCCTGGATCTCCCATAGCAGAGCTGTCCCCTGCTGCACTGCCATGCCAAGTAGGAGTCAGGAGAGCAGAAGCAGACTCACTTTCAGCAGATGCAGGTGCTGTCTTTTGTTGTCTGTAGCTGATTCATCACAGTATGATCAAGTATATCATAGTCCCCTAAAATACCTTAGTACCTCCTAAATGGGAATCTTTCTCTAATTGGATATGCCTCTCTCAGTAAGTCAGATTGTACTCATCCATTCCAAAATATTTCTGAAGTCCAGTAAGAACTTCATTTTTGTTGCTATATTTACTAGGAATCCTCAGTGCTGTTGCAAATAATCTTGTTATACGTTTTCTTTCACCAAATATTTGAGGAGTTAGATCTCAGAGACATAAGCATGTTCAATTATAGTAAAGTAGCTGTAATGGCTTGCATACCCCAAATGGGATTTGCTGTTACCCTCACAGTAAACTTGCTGACCTGCAGGAGATGCCACACGGTGCCCAAGCATTGCTAACAAAATCCCACCATTTCCCTGAAGAATAGAAATCTGCCTACACAGCTGTGCTTCTCCAGGAAAACGGTTCTCTGTTTGGGTGGAATGAAGAATTGTTTAGGAGACACTGTCAATCTACTGTGTTTTAATTTTCACTGTAAATGCATCTAGAGTTTTAGAAACATACAATTTACAAAATGATTAAGTAAGAGTATGCTTTCATCGTGGCTGTCTCAATTAATGTTTGGAGCATGATTCACCAGCAAGAATAACTGTTGCTGTGACAGCACTGGGCTACAGAGAAGTTAACCACTGAGGGGCTAAATCTGGAACAGAGTGTTTCTCTGGACTGTTTGAGCACCACCTACTGCACTGTCATAAAATTGCTGCACCCTTCGCAACTGGGCTGCAGGCATTTCTGCACAAACACAAGGCTAAAGGAGAAAGTATGAGCATTTTTCCTGATTGGGCAAAGCATTTCTAACGTTTTCCAGTATTCTGCCATTATGGTACTTAGCCTGTGCAGCTTAGCTTGCCTTTCCACCAACTTTTCAGAGAACCTTTAGCAAGATAGTAAGGCAATAGTTATTATAGAGGGTGGTAGATGTTGTTGCCTTGGTGGAAGCTCACTTGTTCCAACGTCTGCTTCATGTAAAATGTCAGACAAAAACAGACAGGATATTAAACTGTATTAAGAAGGGTATCTGTTTATAGATAGATTTATAAGTAGTCAGCATCATTAAAAAATAATGGGTAGCTATAAAAGAGAAGAAACAAATAGCATGGAGAAACCCTCATCTGAAGGAAAAAAATAATTAACATAAATAGGCTGAGCAAGAAATATTAGGATAGAGATATATAAAATAATGAATAAAACAGTGAATGTCCATGTTTATCTTCTTTTTCTAGTGTGGAAGAAATGTTAAAGTAACAAAAAAAATTCAGTATAAAATTCATGAAAGAAAATATGTTGACACAATGCATCATTAACCTATTGAATAGCATGGATTTCTCAGAGCATGTATCTTCTATGCTTTGCAAGATATGTTCTGTCCTAATTCCCATCTGATATAATTCTGGAGCTTTGCTGTTGATTTTCGAGAACATGATTGAATGAGGACCTAGCTAAATGGGGTGTATCCTTTCATCCGTAGCTTATGATGATAGATGAGCTCTCCTAGTATAATGCAACTAAAAACTACAGTGACATTCATGAGGACCAAGGATAGTATTTTCAGGCAAAGTGGATTGATAATGCAATGAGTAACCATAGAAGACTATATTGAACCACAGTCTGATTGCTTTTAAAGTATATAGACATATCTGTTTGGTAATGGTTTCCAACTGTAAGTGGAGTCAAGGAAATAAAAACAACAAGCAGCTCAGAAAGCTGAGTACCTAAAAAGCTGAGAACCAGGAAGTGATCAGGCACTCAAGACAATCACAGTGCAGACTTAGTTTATCTTACTAAGCCCTTGGATTCTAAGGAAGTAAGTTGCATAAAAAGAATATAAAATGTAAAAAATACATGTGTAATAAAATTACCCATAATTGTAACAAAAAATGATTAGGTATTAATTTTCAGCCTTCAGGAATAAACAAAGAAATTCAGCAAGATCTGAACAAACTCCTCAATAATTATATCATTATTGCCTAGGAAAGAGATCTCCAAAGTGCTTAAGTGACCAGAGAACAGGAGACCTGCAGAAAGTCAATGTGATATATGGAATTCATTCATTCCTTATTTCAACACCTACGTAAGGGGGAGGGAGGTGATCATCCTCTGGAGGTACTTATCTCTCTCCCATAAATATAGTGCTTAGAGTAGACATGGCATTTTAAATCAGTGAAGTGTGGCAAGATGAACCCTACCTTCAGTAACTTTAGGAAATCACAACTTAATGGTCTACAGTAGAAATTTTGTATTTATTTATTGGTGCCAGTAGCTGTCGACATCCTGTTATGAGCCTGAGAAGTCTACTGGTCTGGTTCAATATGGTAAATCCCACGATTTTGTGCTGGTCTTTGAGAGCCACACATGGCTGTTAAAGAACCCCTGATTTATCTGAATTGGTCTATAGCCTACATATGTACAGCTTTTCTATAGTTATGTTGTGATCAGAACTGATCTGTTCAGCTCAGAAGCATAAGTTTTCATTATTTGTCTCAGTGCTTTTCAATGATTTCTCTCTCTGCCCAGCAATTTTTTTTCCCTAATACATGAAGTCTGTGATCGGATATAGACGCTTTTAGAGCTACTAAATTTTTCATGAACAAGGCTGCTTACAGACATTGTGACTAAAAAATATCAGATGCAGAAAGCATTTCCATTGCAGCAGACTGCAGGAAAAGAGGGCACCTTCGTACTTTGTTATAGGGAATGGTGCTGAAATATTTGGGCTAACAGCTATTAGATCCTAAGATGAAAAAGTTCAGCTCAGTACTGTGTTGAGATACTAGCCTGGGTCCCCAAATCAGTACCGTCATGTTACAGTAATACTTGCCTCCCAGTCAGGTTAATTAGCTAAGGATTACCCTGATAAAATGATTCTGCTTCTGCCCTGTAGATAGTTGACAACAGTTCAGTGCATGGCTCTTTGGGCCCTAAACTATATTGCCAAATATTGGAGCCTGTGTATATTATGACAATGACATGGGTTTTTCATTTACTGATTTCTATAGGTTTTCTCAAAAAAAAAAAAAAAAGGCATTTGTGATGGCCTTGTCTGACAGTCTCTCTGTTAGTCCTTTTTTTCAAAAATTTTGGTGCCCCTACTTTCAACCTAATCTGAGAAGGGGAGAGGTCTCAGAGGCTGGAAATTCCTACATGTTTTGTGAAGACTGATGATTTCATTGAGCAGACATAACCAATAAAATCTTCATTAGTTCTGCTTCTCACAGAATGCTTTGTTTAGTGAAGAGACCTTTAGAGAGAATTAGAACCCAAATCTGTCATTTTGAGCATTCATTTGAGCCCATTAATGGAGCAATTTGCAAGATGAAATGCAAAGGAATATATCTTATATTTCATCATTATTTGGACTTCATCTGTTTCTAACTCCCAAAAGCTGATATGAAAATGCATATACTAATTTTTTTTTAAACCAGTAAGCAGTCTTATTTCACTCCAGCACATTCTAAATGCATTCGTTCCTCCTGAAGTAAAATAAATAGGTGAGCATTCACAGTTGAAATCACAGTTTCTCTGGATTCAGATTTTAGCAACAAAGTGAAGTACAGGCATACCTTGTTTTATTGCACTTTGCTTTATTGCACTTCGCAGATATTGTGTTTTTTACAAATTGAAGGTTTGTGGCAACCCTGTGTCGAGCAAGTCTATCGGCGCTATTTTTTCAACAGCATGTGCTCAGTTTGTGTCTCTGTGCCACATTTTGGTAACTCTTGCAATATTTCAAACTTTTTCATTATTATTATATCTGTTATGGTGATCTGTGATCAGTGATCGTTGATGTCACTATTGCAATTGTTTCAGGGCACCATGAATCACGCCCATATAAGACGGTGAACTTAATCGATAAATGTTGTGTGTGTTCTGACTGCTCCACCGACCAGCCATTCCCCCATCTCTCTCCCTCTCCTCGGCCTCCCTATTCCCTGAGACGCAATAATATTGAAGTTAGGGCAATTAATAACCCTACAATGGCCTCTAAGTGTTCAAGTGAAAGGAAGAGTTGCACGTCTCTCACTTGAAATCAAAAGCTAGAAACGATGAAGCTTAGTGAGGAAGGCATGTCGAAAGCCAAGATAGGCCAAAAGCTAGGCCTCTTGTGCCAAACAGTTAGCTCAGTTATGAATGCAAAGGAAAAGTTCTTGAAGGAAATTAGAAGTGCTACTCCAGTGAACACATGAATGATGATAAAGCCAAACAGCCTTATTGCTAATATGGAGAAAGTTTTAGTGGTCTGGAGAGAAGATTAAACCAGCCACAACATTTCCTTAAGCCAAAGCCTAATCCAGAGCAAGGCCCTAACTCTCTTCAATTCTATGAAAGCTGAGAGAGGTGAGGAAGCTGCAGAAGAAAAGTTTGAAGCTAGCAGAGGTTGGTTCATGAGGTTTAAGGAAAGAAGCCATCTCCAGAACATAAAAGTGCAAGATGAAGCAGCAAGGTAGGAGCTGCAGCAAGTTATCCAGAAGATCTAGCTAAGATAATTGATGAAGGTGGCTACACTAAACAACAGATTTTCAATGTAGACGAAACAGCATCATATTGGAAGAAGATGCCATCTAGGACTTTCATAGCTAGAGAGGAGAAGTCAATGCCTGTCTTCAAAGCCTCAAAGGACAGGCTGACAGCAAGAGAAGTAGAACTGACAGCAAGAGAACTAGAAGTGGAGCCTGAAGATGTGACTGAATTGCTGCAATTTCATGATAAAACTTTAATGGATGAGGAGCTGCTTCTTACAGATGAGCAAAGAAAGTGGTTTCTTGAGATGGAATCTACTCCTGGTGAAGATGCTGTGAACATTATTGAAATGACAACAAAGGATTTAGAATATGACATAAACTTAGTTGATAAAGCAGCAGCAGGGTTTGAGAGGATTGACTCCAATTGTGAAAGAAGCTCTATTGTGGGTAAAATGCTATCAAACAGCATCGCATGCTACAGAGAAATCCTTCGTGAAAGGAAGAGTCAATCTATGCGGCAAACTTCATTGCTGTCTTATTTTAAGAAATTGCCACAGCCACCCCAGCCTTCAGCAACTGTTAAAGAATATTGGACTGAAGCTGTCTAGAATTAATCTCTTAGCATAACTTGCTTAGCATTAGTAACTAAATTTGCTGAAGCCTTAGGCCGCAAGCTGTGAACATTCACCTAGATATTAAGTAAGAAAAGGCCCCAGAACCAGTTCAAGTTGAAGAGATAAGGGGGGTGGGGGTGGGCGGCTGCAAAGAGAAATAAGCAGTTTAGCATTGATGAGCACAGAAGAAAGAAACAAAGGAACCACAAGACTGATTCTGGAGGGACAAGATAAGGGAGTAAAAGGGCCATCAACACCTGACACCTACGCAGAAGTGCAATAAGAAGTAAAGAACATACCTGGAAACTATGGAAAGGATCAACCTGAAACTGGAAGATCCCGAACTGTAATATTAGGATCGGTTCAGAACTATGGGGTGGATACTAGACTGGAAGGGTCTAATTACCCAGGGATTTGTTCAAATGGGGTCCCTCTTCAGAGGCACCCAGCTTGAGCTGTAATTACCACACGTGTGTCATTAAATTCTATTTTGCTCCAATCTGACTTCGAACTTCTGCCTCAGCGGGAACCTAGGGTTGAACCCTGTTATGGTGGCTGGCGAGCGTAATTTTCCATAACGGCAACTACCACCCTGACCAGTCAGCAGCCATCAACATTGAGGCAAGACCCTCCATCAGCAAAAAGATTACGACTTGCTGAAGGCTCAGATGATGGTTAGCATTTTTTAGCAATAAAGTATTTTTAATTAAGGTATTACATTGTTTTTTAATAAGGTATGTACATTGTTTTTTTAGACAAAATGCTATTGCACACTTAATAGATTACAGTATAGTGTAAACATGACTTTTATATGCACTAGGAAACCAAAAAATTCATGTGACTCACTTTATTGTGATATTCGCTTTATTGTGGTGGTCTGGAACCGAACTCGCAATATCTCCAAGGTATGCCTGGTATGAGTGGCAGTTTGTTCAAACCAGTTTAATTATCTCAGTTATCACTGTGGTTTCTTTTTACAGAATTACTAACAAATAAATTACCCTTATAATCACTTTAACTGCCTCTTTTTCTACCCGCTACGTTGAATATGTTCTGAAGAGATTTGTCTGTATTTTTAGAGATGCCTATATTGTGAGAGCTACTTCTGATCTAATAGATGACTTTGCGCAAAAGCATCTTTGACCTGCGTGTGCACAGTTCAGAATGTGGGCAGGTAGGAGCAATATCTCAGTTCTATCTATTTTCTAACATGTACAGCAGGGGAAAACTGACTGGTGAAAGTTTTCTGATTCTGCATCTGGTTTTACACTGGCCATGGCTTGATAGGAACAAGCTATTTTACTTTAAAGAAATTAGTCTTGTCTATTAACTGGAAGAAAGTAATTCTGATTTTCTGCCCAAAACCTGGGACAATAGTCAGATCAGAGAACAGTCAAACAAATTTCAGGTCTGGAGAGCCAGGCTCATAAAAGTTGGAAAACGACTCAGAAGTTTAGAGGTGGTGGAGACTTATATAAGGTTCTGCTCTTCACTGTGAAGACTATGATATAATTTTCATAAGAAGTTTGCTGTGAGGCTTTATTATTCATGCATCTGATACTGCTAAGGTGAATGCAATGTGAATTGTGAAGGTAACTGTGCTGTAAAATAGTGTGAATTTCTGCGGAAGGAAAATAATCTTTAATGTGGTCACATGATTTAGTCATAAAGGAGAAAGAATATGTATTCTTCATACCCTTGCATTAGGTATAAATGATTTTGTCTTCAAAACAAAATATGACTGTTCCTTTACATTAATTTTCCCTTTAGGGGTGATCAGATGACTAATAAAAAAATTATACTGTGCCAGCATGAGATGAGGAAAGAAAGGAGAAGAGTCCATTATCTAATGTTGTTCCATAATGAGGTATAATGACGGCAACAATAAGGATTTAAATATAGTGGTTTGCAGAATAGGAAGGAATCCTAGCCAAATTACTTTAAGAGGGATTAGGATTCTTTAAGTGCAGTACTGGGCCTCTGTACACAACCTAAATCACAGTTAAAATCTGTTTTAAAAAAATGTAGTTAAATTGATACAAGCTTTTATGGACATCTCTATGTCAAATCAAGTGAAAGTAAAGACAATGTTCTTTGCTACTGATCAGGATAGAACTGGTTTCAAAGGTTTGTCTCCTCTGCTGCCTGATCCAGCCTCCCAATGATAAAGTTACTACTCTGTCAAAAGTGCTGTTTCTACTCTGATGTTCCAAACTGAAGCTGTGCAATGATCTTATTTAAAGATGATGGCCCCAAAAAGTGTATGTAGGAGTGTTTTTACCTTGGATTGTTTCACAGATCAGGTTTAGTGCATAGCCCTGCACACAAATGAGTTAGCAGAATGAAGGCTAGTGACCTGTCCTGGAAGCAGCTGGGAGTGCAGGACACCAGGAAGATCAGAAGGATCAGAGAGGACAGGGACCTTCTGTGGATCCCCTCCTACTTCAGCAGGGTCTCAACTCCAACAGCACTTATAGAAGACAACTATCCTCTTTTTACATTAGGCAATTTCTCATAATGTTTTCCTTGTTCAAGAGAGCCCCATTTCATTCAGGTATGTTGCAATAGGCCAGAGAGCATATTACTCTATGCATTCTAAATCTCCATAGTAATATGGCATTCTTGCGAGCAAATCCACTGAGGTCTACAAGGCTACTCATTTAAGCAATTACACATATGTTTAAGGCAGCAGGATCTCGGTTTTACCATTCTTTTGTACTTAATTTTTCTAAGAAGTATCTTATTTACTTGCTCTTCTCAGTTGTAAACAACTTCTAATTTAACTACACCTTTGAAGCAGACTTTTAATCCAGTATTTTCCCTGTCAGAGTAATTCCATGATACTTGGAAAAGAAAGTTGCTGCTGGCAAATAAAATTTTACCAACCAAAAGCCACTCAAATTTATTTGTCTCTGCTATTACTTTAAAAAGATGTTGCTCCTGCCTGATGCTGGCATGGATATATAGTTTCTTAATCGTTACAGTATTTGAAGCAAACATTTTAAGTACAAATGATACATTTTAGTGTCTGAAGGAGAGTTTCTGCTGTTTAAGCTATCAATATTTTTAAAGCACTTTTGGTGACAGTCGACACAAGGAAGATTCTACCTTTCAATTTGTTTGGTTTGTTTCTGTGCAATATTTTGTTGTTGTTCTTTTACATTTCATTATACTACTTTATTAAACAAATAATCATATTTGTTACATTCCAGGGAGTTTTTCCAAACAGATAACAGAGGTTCAAAACTGGAGAAATGGAAGAAAATAGAGAAAGAAATATTTACTGAGTGAAAGCAGCCACTTTGAGAGGCAGTATGAATATGAAAGAAAGCAGGGTAAAAATAATAATCACTTTGTGTTTCTAATATTTTTGCTATAAATATTAAATGTTGCTACAATGCCCAGTGAAATGGAAAAATTAAAAGTCTGCAACTGACTCCTTGGCTGTGAAATAATATATTACAAGTGATAAATTTGACATTTTCCTTGAATTAGTTGGTCTTTCCCATTTGAATTCTATTATTTCCAAAGTGTAGTCAGAAAGATACAATGTTTCCACATTACTTTAATGTGAAAATTGAGAAATAAGTCAAAGTAATAAAAACTAATGAGCTTGTGACCTTTTGGCACCTTTATGATGTCTGTATAAAATCTCAAGAGGTTTCTCTTTCTTTGCTTGGATCAGACACTTCTAAGATCTGATCTTGTGTCCCTTGACTTTTCTCAAGAATTCCTTCAAGGATCAAAGAAACTGTGTAGGAGAGTTCTCTGTTCTCTAGTGAAAAGGCAGGGGAAGTTTAACTCTTTGATAAGGTAATCTTTTTGTTATTTTCTTCTTTTTATGTTAATTAAGTATAATCAGTGTTCCCATAAAACAGATTCAAGTGGTCTTTCTAAGGAACTTCCTTCAGATGACTGGATTTTACTTATAGCACTGGCAATGTCATACTCCCACTTATTCTTCAGTAATCTACAGATGGGTAGCTATTACTTAAGTTCTTAAGAGGGAAGATACCTATTAGCATCTTTCCCCATCATCAGACACAAAGGCTCTTCTCCCCTCTCCTTACTCTGAGTAAGTTTCTTGGCACATTGAAAAAAAGGGTTTTTTGTCTTTTGTACTTTGTAGTTTATCACCTCCACCGATCTGTGCCATCCATTTTTGCAACTGCTCACATTTGACTTCTAAAATGTAAATAGTTTGAGTCCTTGTGCGTTTTCAGGGGATGAAGCAATGTGAGGCAAAACATTTTGGGTTAATCAGAACTGATGTTTGTGTGGAGGTTTTGTGCGCATGCTGTGTGCTGGCCCCCTTTCCCCCTTACTCAGCTACATTGAAGCAATAGAGCAAAGTGGCTCATTATCTGCCTCCCAGTCTGCTTAAGTGCTGGATTCATGTCAACTTCATTTTACCACTTGAATTACAGCATGGGAAGGGATAGAAATAAAGAATAGGAACATGTCTTTCACCACTCAGTAAACACATACAATGAATTATTAGTGTAGTCACTGGCATTGCAGGCACCGAGCTTCCCACCAATCAACAGGCCTGTTAGTGCCCTAAAGTAGCTTTTATGTAGACTGTGTCCATGATTAATGCCCAGAAGAGAAATCAGGCCATTTTTAATTTAAGAAAAATGAGGCAGAAAGAACATTCATATTTGTATCATGGTTCACCATTTTGAACCGTTGTTTGAAAGGGAATTTGTAGCAGGAAAACACCTCAGGTGAACAGGATAGACCCCACGGGAAAAACCCTCACTGGGTTGGTGAAATCCTGCTACGGGGAAGGCATCGGCTCGAGCATCTCTTTGCTGAGAAACACAGGCAAAGAGGAAGTGGCTATTTTGGTGCATCGCCAGCTAACCATGGCTCCAGCCCGTTATTGCACGTCCCGCACCTCCCCTCTGTGGCGACCGTTAAGCGGCGAGGCTTCGCCCGCCCCCTGCCCCTCGCCCCTCCCCCTGCCCCGGCGCTGCTCGTCCGATTGGTGGGGTTGGGAGCGCCGCTCTCTTGCTTCCAATCAGCGTTTTGCGTCCGTTGCCAAGGCGTCGTTTCCCAAGCCTAGCCGGCCGCCGGCGCGAGCGGGCCGGGCCGCCATGGCGGGGGGGTGGCGGGACGTGGCCGGGGTGCGCGTTGCCCCGGCTGAGCTGCGCTTCGCAGACGCAGTGCCGGGGCGCAGCTACCGCGCCACGCTCAGTGTCCAAAACCGGCGGGGGGAGAGCTGCCGGCTCCAGCTGCTGCCGCCGCGCCGGCCCCAGGTGAGGGGTAGCCGGGAGGAGCGAGAGGGAAGCGGCGGCGGGGGCACCTCAGCCCCCGGCGCGGCCGGTCGGTGGGGGCAGAGGGCTTGTGGCGTCGAGCCCCCTCTCTCCCCGCGCAGGTCAGCGGGGCAGCACCTGTGTTTGCGCAGCGGCGCGCACTGCTCAGCACGCGTGAATAACGGCAGTGCCTCGTGGGCGTGCCCTAGCCCCTCTGCCTGGGGGTCCCTGCCCTTCCCTCCCGGGTGCCCACACTCGTCCTGGCCCCGGTGCACAGGCCCACCTGCCTGGTGCTTGTCAGACCCTCTCTGGGGCACAGAGCGTTCCCGGAGGGAGAAGTGTGTCATCAGGCTCTGCTTTCATTTTCTGTGTTTTTTGGGGGAACTTCTGCCTGCAACTTTGCCCACGTAGGTAGGCCCCGTGTAAGAGGCTGCTCAGGTAGCTGTAATGCTTGTCTGCATTGAGCCTCTGCAAATGGAAAATGCCACCATGGAAGTCTGATAGCTTACGAGACTCACTGATTTTTGAAAGTGGAGCTGGAAATTAATTTAATAACTGGATAAGCTGGAAAGAATAAGAGGCAATATCAGAGTTACTTCTTGTGTGACAACTTGTGAAGGAGGGAGTGAGTGTTTTAGTTTTTGCTTCTTATGAGAAAATGTAGGCATTTCTATGATGCTGGAAAAATAGCTGATGTAGGTCAGAATGAAATGATGTCCACTCTTCCCAGGTCTCTATCTTCTTGAGATCATGAGCAATCTGAAGAGGGCTTCCTTGTTCTGCCAAATCATTAAATCCATAGTTTCAGTAGAAGTAATTTAGGAGTTAAAAACTTTTCCTGCATGTCGGACTGCATCAAGTCCATTGTTGTTACAAACCCTATTTAGCTTTCCTGGAGTTCTGTTGCGCTGTCTGGAAATCTTATTCCTCAAGAAGCCTATGAGTTCCTCTTTTTTTTTTTTTTGGCCTGGGAGGGCCATGTAGACAGGGGTCATTTTGCTTTAGATCTGAACACCAAGTTTGTAAGTATTCTAGAGCAGCTGAAGGATGCAACTTTTGTAATTGTTTTCACTAGAATTTCCACAGTGTTGATTGACAGCTCTATTACCTAGTATCTGTATTGTATTCTAAGTTTTTTTTGAGGTAGCATTACTTTTGTTTTGCTTGCTTGTGGAAGGCTTTCTCAGAGAGTTTAATAATCTTTTCTCAAGATAGCATGATTCTGCATTTATCTGATTAATTCTGGAAACAACATTTCATAGTCAGATTTTTTTAAAGGTAAATGTTTCTTTCCAGTTCTAAGCAATTTAGCCCTTGACTTTTAACGTATATGGATCCAGCTGTATTTGAGAGCTTTATGTTAGTCTTTCATCGAGCTAGATTTTATCTGCTAATTGCTTTCAATATTAGGATCAAAGCCTTGATCTGGCTTTGGGAGTTGAATGGAAGCTGATGTTGCTTTCCATCATGGCAACTTGAGCTATGAATAAGTATACTCTGAATTAGTCATCAAAATTATCGGTTAACTGTGTACCTTGGAGTTTTCACTACCTGAATAGTTAGCCTTTGCTTTTTTAGGGGAAGACTGGCTAAGACTGTATATGCATTTTATCTCTCTCTAAAACTAGCAAATTTACTTGCTTTATACAGCCTGTTTTTTACGCTGTCACTGAAGAATTTTGCTGTGAGTTGGAAGCTGTTGTGAGTGCTTGATTTGGTAGGGCAGTGCTTATTCTTCATTTTGTTAGTTTTCCTCAGCCTTAATCATCAGTTTTTCTTGTGTGTCAGAAGTGGAGAGGCAGAATCAATTTTAGAAAAGAGAAAAGATTACTCAGCTATAATGTTTGAGTATAGTGCCTCTGTGAGTAAATATGAGGATTCATGCCTTATGCTGAGCATTTTAAAGGCATTAGGCATGCAGTGACAATTATGGAGTTCTATTTTACATAGTCAGTTCCAGAAAGTTCTGTTTTGCTGCTCTTTGTCATTCCCAGACCTTATACTCCTGTCTGTGTGTACATGGCTCTGAAGTGTATGGCTCTTACCTGAAAATCTTCTAAGGCATTATATTCATAGAATGCAAGAACTGAAAAATAACCTTCCTTGAGCTATCACAGTGCATGTTCAAAGAATGTGTTTCAAGGAATTTAGCTCACAAAGCAGTTTTCAACAGATTTCATGAAAAGTTATTAGTACAGTATATCCATTTTCCCTTGCAGGGAATGAATATGCATGGCTGTTTAATTCTCTTTAGAGAAGAGATGAATTTATGACTACTTGCTGCTCTTTCAAAAAGTATCCCATAGTTATGGTGCATATACCGCACCATACATGCATAACAGGTTTCCTTTAGCTGAATATTCATATGTTACTTACAAGCTGTGAAACTTTTAAAGGAATAGGAGATGCTCAGACAATACAGTGAACAATTAGTAAGTTGTATGTTTTCTTACTTGAGATACAGGTTAGAACAGTAAACTTAAAGAATATTGGGTTGACTCTTTTTCAGAAATAGACATTAACTAAACTGAAACTCTCTGACATCCACAGTAGAAACCTGTTATTCATAGACTGATGTGAACTGTAAGGAGACTGAAATGCCAGAGAATATCTAGACCTTGTTATGAAGCTTTCTTAGGAATGTGAGAGCTGCTGGATTCTTACTAGATGCTAGTGCTTTGCTCACGTGTTATCTCTTCAAGGAAAGATAGAGAGATATGCAGGGGATGCTGAATATAAGCAGATAGGCAGACAACAACCGATTCAGACTTTTTCTTTTTTTTTTTTTTTTTTTTTTGAGAGAGAGAGGAAAAAGGTGTTTTGGGTATTCACTGTTTCTGTTTCTCTCTCTTTCCCCAGTCCCTAAAAAGAATGGAGTTACATGGATCTTTCAGGCGTATTTTCAGTGTGCCTTTCAGTGAACTCAGTGTGAAACTTTCCATAGACCCCAGCTGAAGATGGATCATACCAACAGGGAAATTCTTACACTGTCTCCTCTTTTTTGCTGGTTTTGGATTGAGACTTAATCCCTGATACTTTCTCAGATACTATTTAATGGAGAATCTTTTTAGTAACTGACTTCATTTCATGTTGTTTCAGAAGGTTAATGGCAGCAGTAGCAAAATCTAGAGCTCTCTTGGAAGGACTACAAATAGTATTTTGTTAAATCAACAGTTCCATGTAATTTGATGGTTTAGTGTATTTTTTGTGTCTGTCTGTGTTACTGTAAAAAGTCTGGCCTTTGATAAACAAGAAGACTTTTAATAAAAATTCTTGCATATTTTTAAATCACTTGTGAATTTTAAATCAATCTGTATGTTATGCTGAAAGGAACCTTATGTGTAGTTTTTTTTAATCTAGAATTGTTTTAAAATTAATTTAAATATTTGTTTTTTAAATTGTAGTTTAAACTGATTGTGGAAAACCCAGAAAAACCTGTTGCGTCTGGACTTAAAGTTACAGCTATTGTGGAATATTATCCTGACAGTGAGGAGGATCTTCAGGATAGACTACTTCTTTTGATAGAAGAAGACGTAGTTGATATCCCCCTACTTGGGTATGACAGTCAAATTCCATATGTTGCTGGTACTATTTTTGGTTTAGTCTTGTGGAAAGCATGCCAACTCATGTCACATGATTATGTAACTAATCTGTCAACTGCATTGAAAACAAATGAGACTCTCTTTACAAAAGTAACTTTTTTAAGAGTGGCACACAGGTAAGAAATTAATCAGCGTGATGTCTAAGTTCCTAGAGTTTTTGGGTTCCTGCCTTTGCTTTAATCTCTATTGGACATGATAACTGTTAATTTCTAATCCTGGATCAGCATTAGACAAATTAATCTCTTTTACTTTTCATCTCTACCCTCCTTACAGAATCATTTATATAAAAGATATTTAGTAATTGACCATATCTACAAAACTGGATTGCAGTAAAGCATATGTTGCTTAATTCTAAAAATGTTTTGTACATTTTAAAACAAGGTCAAAAGTTCATTTTTGTCAAGCTGTGTGTATGTGTATATATATATATGTCTGTGTCTGTATATATTGTATATAACCCATATAAATTGTTAAGCTTCTAAATGCAACTTTAGTTTTCTTGATACATTTCAGTATAAAAAGCGTATAGGATGTGCTTCAGGTCACCTCATTTTCAGTGTTTAAAAACTAGATGTCTAAGTCTGAGCTGTTCACCCTAAGCTTTCTTGATAGTAGAGATGAATGGATCCCTCCAAAAGGTGATTCTTCAGACCTGTGCTAGATATGGTTATTGTATGATGTGGTGAATTGTTCTGGAGTACCTTTCTGTCCTTTGTCTATCAAGAGAACTTAGAATGGCTAAGTCATATGTAAAGGTCCAGCTTTTAGATGCCTAAATCAGGACAGATGAATCCCATCTGTAGAGTCATAAACTATTGCAGATCATAGCTTTTGTAAAAATGCTTACATTAAAAATGATATACAGACGTAAAGGAATTTTCATGGAGAATATACAGTACACGAATTAAATACAAAACCAAACCCCAAAGTTTCTCACAGTAGTCTGAAATGTGTAAGGTTTTGCCTTCAGATGGGAAATACGTACTCCTACATTTTGGTTGCCTCTTATGTCATCTCTTTTTTTTCCCTGATTTGCTTTCTTCCTTTGATCTTAAAAATTATATTGTTCATTTAATGTACTATTGTTCAAATAGGATAGAAATTGCTTGATAGCCTGATGGGGTTTTCAAGCTACTGTAAACTTTTTAGCAAAATAATGTGTGCTATTGGAAGTCTCAGAAATAACAATTTCAGTTACACAATTATCAGTGGTATTTATAAGCTCCTATTCTCTTAAACACAGTATTAAACAATGCTATTATAATTTTTTTCTGGAGTTACTCATGTGGTTTGTTTTAAAGCATATGGATCAATCAAACTGCCATTTTACTTTTGAAGATCATAACATTTAGGGCAATCTGGTAACTCAGGGTAACTTTCTTGAGTATAATATACCACATAGAAAAGGCTCCAGATCTGCCGGGACATTTATTCAGAGCAAGCATCTTATTTTGGTTGCATGTTTTGTTTTCTGGGCTAACAGTTTCTTAACCATAGTCAAATACCAAATTCTTGTTACTATTACCATTAATACTAGAATGCCCTGAGACAGAATAGCCTGAATTAGTATAGTTAAGAAGAACTTAAATGCAAAACTCTTACTGCTTTTCTTTCCCTAAAAGAAAGGGATGGCTTTTCCTAAGTTAATAAGAACTTAGCAATTCAAGACGATCTTTTTATACATTTTTATTTTAAATGCTGTTTTTGGTTTCAAGACAAGGAATAATTAAGATATTACATGATACATGTGGGATCTAATATTTCTATTCAGCCCTCTGACATGGCAGTCATATTTAGGTGTGTCTGTGTAAGGTATAAAAAGTAGCTGTCTCCAAATATACTTTCCCGGAGCATATCTCCTAGAAAAAAAAATGATTCTGTAGGAAACTCTCTCTCGTTATTTTATTTAATTTTTTTTGATTGCCTAATATTGTGGAAATATTTCATTTAGGGCAATAATGCTATTAGCAACTCCTTTCTGGAAAGGTCTTGCATTACATTATTAAAGTATTTCAAATATTCTAATTTAATCAGCTTTTGCAGGAAAAAATTGACAGACTATAACAACAGCTTATTAATTTTTTGTGTGAAAATAACGAATATACTTTATGATTCTCTTTTAGTCACTTTTTTCCACAAATTCATTTTGTATTGTGTGTGTGTGTGCACTATTTATAGACAGATATTTAGTTATTGCACTGAAGAGTTACTAAATACATAATATATTTTTCTATACAAAGATTTTTTTTAAAACACCATTAAGCATTTTGAGAAAATAATACAGGCAGTGTAATACTGGTTGAAAAATAATAACTTTTTTTGATTAAAATGGTGTTATCAATACGAGTTGTCAACAAATGTTAATTTGATGGAAGACTCTTGAAAAATACTTTAAAGGAAAAATTTGCAATGTTTTTTTTGGGGAGAAATAAACCCAAGTTTATATAATTCCAAATTATTATTTCCCTTCTTATTTAAAAGTTTTTGCATTTTTAGTTTGACATATTAAATAATTTTACATTATCGGTGATACATCAGTAAAAATAACATGCATTGCTACTGCTAAAATACTGAAAGATAAAATACTTGATTTCAAAAATCGTTAAGGATTTAGTACTTAGTGAAACTTAGATTTACATAAAAGTGCTATATATTGCTGTGACGCAAAAACAAGTTTTCTTATCAGCCACAAATTCTGAGTTTTGTCCAGTTCAAATATAATATTTATTTTCATTGTCTCTGCTGAATATCGCTAAAATTATATGCTAGCAATATTTTTTTAGGACTTGTACATCTACAGAATGGAAGATCATTTTAAAGCATGTCAGAGCAAGTTTAGAAAATTCATAAATATAATGTAAGATTACTTAGTATGATACAAGAAATGTTTGGAAGTTGCTGATGTTATTTGGGCTGTGCACTTTAAATGTCTGCTGCCTATTTCTTACCTATTAGCTTACCTCTAGTCTGCTCTCTTTGAAGTTATATCACTTTCCAGCTTTTATTTCTGCATGGATTATAGCTTAATATGTACATTTACGTAATACTCTAAGAATCTGTAGAACTTCTGGATCTCCATGTGTGTGTTCATAGCATTTATTGAAAGAAGTTGTTTCTTCCTAAAATTCACTGGCAGTTTAGAAAGAAAGCATGAAAAGACTTAACCTTTTGCTAACAATTTGTGCAGTTCCTTCAGTCACATCTACCTACTTATTTTAAAAAGTCTGGGAAGTGATTCACCCAGAATGTAGGAAAAGTTAGTTTCCCACACAACATTAAATTGCAATAACACTTACCCCGCTTATGCTTGTAACCCTTTATTTGATAGAAATGCCACCAAGAGAATTTTAGTTCTCTTGTGCTTCAGTGACTTTAATATCACAGTTGTTTGGTTTGCAAGTAAAATTACTTTTTAAGTGTCTCCTTGGCACATGTGACACTAACCCCAGTGGTTAATTTCAGTGATTTGTCTCATATATTTCATACTAGTTTTGGAGGCCACACGATGTGCTCAGTTGCATCTCTGCAGCACTATGGAATGTTGATGTGCTATATCATACAAGTGTAATAATCTAATTATGTGAATAATTGTTTGCCATAGAAAACACTTATACTTAAGGTTTGAGATTGATTCTTCAAACAAACCAGAACTTAAAAAACCCCCCCAAAACAAAACCCCAAAATCCTTAGCTGAAACTCTCATTCAAATTGTCTATTTTTTTTGAAATATAATAAGTACACATTCATTTTCTTTTAACAAAATATTAAGAGAACATTTGGAATTAGTCATTTCCAGGGGTAACTTCCAACTTGATTAAAAAAATAAAAAAACAAAAAACAAAAAACCCCAAGCTCACAAACCTATATTAAAAAAAAAAAAGCTTACTATCTTCACTATCACATTTTTTGCATGGTTCAATGATTAAATCTGTTAGGGAATCTCATTGCAGTTAATTCTTGCTAATGTGTGTTTGGGAAACTATGTCACAGAATCACAGAATGGTTGAGGTTGGAAGGGACCTCTGGAGATCATCTAGTCCAACCCTCTGCTCAAGCAGGGTCACCTAGAGCATGTTGCCCAGGATTGTGTCCAGATGGCTTTTGAATATCTCCAAGGATGGAGACTCCACAGCCTCTCTGGGCAACCTGTTCCAGTGCTCTGTCACCCTCACAGTAAAGAAGTTTTTCCTCATGTTCAGACGGAACTTCCTGTGTTTCAGCTTGTGCTTGTTGCTTCTCGTGCACCACTGGGCACCACTGAAATGAGTCTGTCCCCATCCTCTTCACACCCTCCCTTCGGCTATTTATACATATTGGTCAGATTGCCAGGTCCTTCTCCGCAGAGCTGCTTTCCAGCAGGTCAACCCCCAACCTGTACTGGTGCAGGGGGTTATTCTTCCCCTCCCACAACTCTGCACTTGCCTTTGTTGACCTTCATGAGGTTCCTCTCTGCCCACCTCTCCAGCCTGTCCAGGTCCCTCTGAATGGCAGCACAGCCCTCTGGTGTATTGGCCACCCCTCCCAGTTTTGTATCATCAGCAAACTTGCTGAGGGTGCACTCTGTCCCTTCGTCCAGGTCATTGTTGAAGAAGTTGAACAAGACTGGACCCAGTACTGACCCCTGGGAGACACCGCTAGCTACAGGCCTCCAACTAGACTCTGTGCCACTGATCACAACTCTCTGAGCTCTGCCATTCAGCCAGTTCTCAATCCACCTCACTGTCCACTCATCTAGCCCGCACTTCCTGAGCTTGCCTATGAGAAAGTTATGAGAGATGGTGTCAAAAGCCTTGCTGAAGTCTAGGCAGACAACATCCACTGCTCTCCCCTCATCTACTCAGCCAGTCATCCCATTGTAGAAGGCTATCAGATTGGTTAGGCATGATTTCCCCTTGGTGAATCCATGCTGACTACTCCTGATTACCTTCTTTTCCTCCACATGCTTAGAGATGAYGTCCAGGATGAGCTGCTCCATCACTTTTCCAGGGGTGAAGATGAGGCTGACTGGCCTGTAGTTCCCTGGGTCCTCCTTCTTGCCCTTTTTGAAGACTGGGGTGACATTGGCTTTCTTCCAGTCCTCAGGCACCTCTCCTGTCCTCCATGACCTTTCAGAGATGATGGAGAGTGGCCTAGCAATGACATCCACCAGCTCCCTCAGTACTCGTGGGTGCATCCCATCAGGGCCCATGGATTTGTGGGCGTCAAGTTTGCCTAAATGATCTCTAACCCGATCCTCCTCGACCAAGGGAAAGTCTTCCTTTCTCCAGACTCTCTCTCTTGCCTCCAGAGYCTGSRRTTYCTGAGGGCTGGCCTGAGCAGTAAAGACTGAAGCAAAGAAGGCATTCAGTAGCTCTGCCTTGTCTGTACCCTTTGTCACCAGGGCACCCACCACATTCAGCAGTGGACCCACATTTTCCCTAGTCTTCCTCTTGCTGCTGATGTATTTGAAGAAGCCCTTCTTGTTGTCCTTGACATCCCTTGCCAGATTTAATTCCAAATGGGCCTTGGCCWTCCTYGTYRCATCCCTGCATACTCTGACAATGTTCCTATATTCCTCCCAAGTGGTCTGTCCATTTTCCCACATTTTGTACACTTCCTTCTTCTGGCTGAGTTTTGCCAGGAGTTCCTTGCTCATCCATGCAGGTCTCCTGCCCCCCTTGCTTGACTTCTTACTCATAGGGATGCTCCAATCTTGAGCTTGGAGGAAGTGATGCTTGAATATTAACGAGCTCTCTTGGACCCCCCTTCCTTCTAGGGCTCTAACCCATGGGATTCCTCCAAGTAGGTCCCTGAAGAGGCCAAAGTTTGCTCTCCTGAAGCCCAGGGTTGCGATCCTACTTAGCGCCCTGCTTCCTCCTCACAGGATCCTGAACTCCACCATCTCATGGTCACTGCAGCCAAGGCTGCCCCCAACCTTCACATTTCCAACCAGTCCTTTGTTTGTTAGTACAAGGTCCAGCAGCACACCTCTCCTTGTTGACTCCATCATCTGTGTCAGAAATTTACCATCAATGCTCTGCAGGAATCTCCGTGACTGTTTGTGCCTAGCTGTGTTGTCTTTCCAGCAGATATCAGGGTGGTTGAAGTCCCCCATGAGAACCAGGTCGTGTGATTGTGAGGCTACTTCCAGTTGTCTGTAGAAGGCCTCATCAACTTCCTCTTCCTGATCAGGTGGCTTGTAGCAAATACCCACAACAGTGTCACCCATGCTAGCCTGCCCTTTAATCCTTACCCAGAAGCTCTCGACTCGCTCTTCATCCACCCCTAGGCACAGCTCAATACATTACACTTCCTTTTTCACATAAAGGCAACTCCCCTAACTCGCTTTCCTGGCCTGTCCTTCCTAAAGAGCCTGTAGCCATCCATGGCAGTGTTCCACTCATGTGAGCTATCCCACCATGTCTTTATAATCGAAATGAGATCATAGCCCTGCGACCACACACAGATCTCTAGTTCTTCCTGTTTGTTCCCCATGCTGTGTGCATTTGTGTACAGGCACTTCAGAGAGGTATCCAAGCATGCTGATTTCCCAGAAGGGGTGCAAGAGGTTTCCCCATAGTCTTGTCTTGTAGGCACTTCCTTGCCTGCATGCAAATGCTTGAGGTATCCCCACTTGAGCTCTTTTTTGCAGACTGCATGATCTCTATAGCTTTCCCTTTCCCCGTCCTTCCTAGTTTAAAGGCCTCCTTACCAGGTTGGCCAGCCTGTTGGCGAAGATGCGTGTGCCCCACTTAGTGAGGTGGATCCCATCCCTCCCAAGCAGTTGTCAATCTTCAGATAGGGTCCCATGGTCATAGAAACCAAAACCCTGTTGCTGACACCAACTGTGCACCCAATATTTATTTGTGTCTTGAGTGGATAAGATTCTTAGGTCTCTTATTTTTTCAGAAGACTATTGGAATACTTGGTACATGTTGCAAATTCTTTACAGTCTTCTCAAGTGTACAGTAATTTTGATAGTTGTCTCCTATTTTTCTATACCATATCCTGCTAGTCTAGACCATCTCTTTCAAGAATTTACTGTGTTAAGTTTATGCAAGAGATAGAGAATTAAAAAAGTATATTAGTATTCCAAAGAGCAAGTTCTTTGGTTGCAAGTCCTGGTATTTTTTTTTCTCTCCTTTATGAAATAGCTTATACAGGCAGGGACTACCTAGCTTGGCCAAGAAGGTTTATCTTCCTCTTCCTGTTAATGTTCTGTATTGCATGTAATCCAGGTCATGAGATGCAGCTGACCCACAGGACTGTTAGACTCTCTAACTCCTTTTTCTCGTCCAGTCTGCAGTTGCATCTTGTCCTTTACTGCATGAAATAACACGTGACATAGCTGAACAAATCCACTTTCTTGATTTCAGTAGATGATTTTTTTCTGATGCTACATGAAAGATGGAAGCTGACCTCTGAAGAGGTCCTTTTTAATTCATTATAGATTGACGTGAAAACAGTGTGAAACTAGAGACACTGAAATGCAGTATTTTGAAATATATAGAAAGTGTCATCTTTCAGTTGTTTGATAAGCCTAATCAATTCTCAGGCTCATTTTGCCATGCTCATTTAGCATTCTTATCAAACCAAACCTGCAGTTTTTTGTCGATAGACGTGACCTCAAAACAGTTAAAAATCGGGTTCCGGGCTTGGCTGGATATGAGCATCTTTTCCAGGTCTGGACCTGGAACAGCAGAACAGATGTTTGTGGACTGGAGAAAAGTTCTCCTAGTAGGTGTTGGTGTGTATACTGTGTTATTTTCACCCACAAAACTTGCTTTTCTTCATTTAGTCTTAAAATGAGATCATTCTAAACAGCTGAAAATTGGAATATCACAACAAGAAAAATGAACACAGAATTCTTTTCTCTACTATTTAAGATTTGTTGCAAATATAGTGTACTTCTATTACTCTGCCTGTTCAGAGGCTTATATTTAAAGAACATTGCTGAATCAGACTTTATTTTGTTACAGTGATACAGATTAGAACTTAGGACCTTCAAGTAAGCCCTAGTTTTCTGAAGCAAGTATTATCTTTTCTTTATGGCTGTGCAGTACCCAATACAGTGAAGTCATCATGTTGGCTGAGGCTCTTAAATAATACAAATAGCTTGGGTCATTCTCCACCTATATTTGGTATAATAAGCTTTGCCGAAACCTCAGAAGGTGTTTATAATACAAGACTGTAAATGGAAAATGTCATGCATTTTTTCTCTAATTTTAGTTCAGGCAGCTGATAATAAAATCTGGTAAATGTTAACTTAGTACTTATTTTGTGCTGCAGCTAACTCAAGATAATGAAAGCTTTTCTAATAATTTATTTAAAGTTCTTGTACTATAATAACTATATTATAATAATTAGAATGTATGCATTTCTATTTACATTTTATTTCAGCTGATTGCTTAAAGCTAAATTGTTTTAAAGTTACATAAAATAATTATGGTAATTAAAGTAGACAGATTGACAGTAGATAGATCTTTTTTATAAGTGCCGTGTGTTTACTATACTGCTGAAGTGAGTTGCATAAATATTAAATTATTAGGAGAACTAGAAGAAAAGCAGAACTTTTTTTTCACTGTAATGTTCAAACTAATTCCTTTAAAAATCCAAAGGTATTTTCAAGTTTTGGGGAAAATATAACCATGTCTTTTCTCTGCAGATTAATTCCATGCTGTTATCTGGAAATTGAGCCTGAGATTAATTTTGGTACAGTGATTGCAAACAGTAAAATAATTAGTAAAGAGATTAGCATTGCTAACCATGGATCATCTCCAGGTAAATATTTGTTATGTGTTAAATTATACAAAGATTTAATTTTCTTGGAAAAAGAAAAGTTATGCAAGTTAACACCTCAGTGACTAAGTAGTTCAGGTTCCCATACAGCAAAAAATTAACTGAAGTTCTGGGTTATGCATAATGCAGTATTGTAGTTATAGGTTTTGTAAAAGGTCCTCAACCTCTGTAGGCAGATACTGTGTTAATGCTTAGGAAAGAAAAATTAATGTAGAACTTTGAGTTCCAGGAGTTCTGTACTTTTGAATCCCATCTGAGGGGTGTAAAAATAACAGATGTCCTTTAGGTTATGATGCCCAGCATAAATAATGGCAAATCATGTCTGCTTTTGCTTTGTTGTCTTTGTTGTGATTCTGTAGTCCCAACAGCTGTCTATTGACTAAACAAATACAGCTCCCTGTCCTTTAGGAGCTTAAGTCCTTGGAGTTGTCTATATATGTTACCAAAAGATAATGAGAGGTCTTTCTCCTTGCCACAATAGCTTTTGAAATCATACAGCTTTCAAAACATGCGCATCCTTCAACTTCTCTGAGGGACCCTTCTAAAGAGTATAGGAAATGTGGAGAATGTTGCATAAAAATGCTTATGTGACCCAAATTTGACTGCTTTTTCCACTTGATAAATTTGTAGATGCCTTCCTCCAGAAGTAGCACGGCAACTATTCTGAATTTCAAAGAACAAATTTAAGGCAGTTAATTATTTTTGTTCCTGAGTCATACAGCTGCTTATGGTATCACAAGCTATTTTTATCTGTGTTAGGGCAATGTTTTCTGAACATGTTTGCTTTGTAATTTCCAGGAGAAATATTGAACCAACAGAAAATACATGATTATAGAAAGAGAGAGGCGGGTTGTAATTAAAAAAAAAAAAAAGTGCCAAATGGCTCTCTATTTAGAACAAAGCTTGTTCCTATTCTGTTAAGCAAAAATGAAAATGGAGATGGCTGTTGAGTAGGCTTTCACCCTGTCAAATAAAAATCTGTTTAACTATTGACACTGTGCTTTGGAAAATGTCTGTGGTAAGATAAGTTTGTAGGCATGGGATAAAATGCTGATGAGATGATTATTTAAAGTTAAAAGTAACTTGTAACTTAGAACTTAATATATGTGCTCAATATTGGTATTTTGAAGAAGGTGGATTGGTTGCCGAGTCTATTAATTTACTCAGCTTGTGAATTCACAATAACAACTTATGTGAAAAACTTGAGCTCAGGTGTAACAAATGTTTTAAAAGAGAAAATATCATAGCCTGAACTAAGTTAATACTGTGTGAAATTTGTGAGCATTTCTAAATGCATGAAATTTCATGTATACTTGTGAAGTAGAGGAAATTGAAACACTGACAAGCTTTCCAAGCCTCTAACTAGTTAGGTTGTTGGGAAGTTAGAAGCAAACTAGATAATTCCATTTTGTTAATCCTAGAATGGAGTTTTTCAGTAGCCAAAACATTTTTTAAAGCTTTTTGATGATTTTTCTTCCAAAAAGCGTAGTCTTCTGAAGGAAAAAAAAATTGTATTTTCTAGCCAACTCAACTTAAAGATGTCGTATGTAGTTTATATTATCAGTCATTACTCGTACATACTAATTTCTTGCTTAGAGTAGTGGTGATTAGATACAGAGGATTAGCTAAACCTTCATTAGTGGTAGATGTATATGTAATTTGTATGATGCTGCAGAATTAGACTGAAAGTGAAGAGTCTGTTGAGGGCAGACAAAGGAAGAGTTGCTGAATCCATGTTTATGTAGGCTCCGAAAGCCATAACCCAGCAAGTAGCGCTGACAGGCAGCGTGTAAACTGTATCAGCAGGAAGTGCTGTAGGCTGACCTGTGACTGAAGGCTTGCATTTCAAATCTCATCCCTTGCACAAAGTCCAAGCATTTTTCTTTGCTTCTGCATCTTATTAGAGATCATCTGTTGTCTGAAGTAAAACAATGCATTTTTCCTACAACTCATCAAAGAATTTCTTCCTACCTATGATGTGATGACAGATAATTAGTGCTGCTGATGAAACACACTTATCAGTTTTTTTCACATTAAAAAAAACCCCTTAAAATACATGTCCTACAAAGATTCAACGTTCTTTTCTGCTGTAAATTGCATTGTATGTATATTAAGTTGTGGAAACTATCAGTTACTTGCAGGTAATAGACCTCTCTTTGGGTATGTACTTAACTTGCTGGCTACTGTAACTGCCAAAGTTGTGTGTAAAATACCTTGCGGTTTACAAAATGTTACTTACAGCTTCCTTGTGATATGGCTGGTTTGGTTTGGAGTGTGATTACCTGTTACAATGTGCTGTTACAATGAAAACTTGCCCAGTGGCATTGGACATGTGAACGTAATATTTAGAGACACCCTGGAAAAAAATAGTCACCTCTATGTTACAGGGTTTTTCTTTTTTGTAATAAGAGGCACTCCATGTTTCCTATTTCCATAGGAATAAGTACTGTTTGTGAATATCTGCATTATGTGTTTTGTTATTCCAACTGTGTGTGGGGATATTCTTCTATTATGAGTTCTAAGTTGTGTAACATTCTGTTTCTTTTAGGTACATTTAAAATATCATATGTTGGGGTTGTCCTGGTTAACATAGAACCTACCAGTGGAGTGGTAGAGCCGAAAACTGTAAAGATGATTAAAGTCGATATCTGTACAGATGTACCGAGAATCATCAAAGAAGTGATAAAGTAAGTTAGTGCCTGATTGCATAAATCCAGCTCTATAAATTACTTTTTTGTTTTTTTGGGCTGGTATTAATTCTAAAGTCTTTATTATGAATATGCTTATCTGAAAAAGTTCCTAGGTGTCAGTTGCTGTCTTCCAAATTTATTTTCATTAAATTAATTTGCTGATTATATTATCTCCACAGCACAGTCATGCATAAATTGTGTACTCGGTTGGGTTATTAAAGATCTTCCATAATAACTAATGACATGGGGTGTATGTACATCTCTCAATATACTACTAGCTAAGAGCTACTGTATCTTCCTTCTTTCTACATATTCTCTGTCTTCCTTAATTTTCTGAACTTCTGTGACTTTGCTGTTTTTCTTTTGGCTGGATATATCTCACTAGTCTAAAAACATGATGTCCATTGGTATTTCTTATTTTAAATAGAAGGGATCTGTTTAAAATAATCACTAACACTTTCACGAAAACTATTTTTAAAAGCTGACCTTTTCTCTCTTTAAATGGTAAGTACAGACTTCTTAGGAAATGCCAAAATTTGGAACTGGATACCAATTTGGAAAGCCCATTTCAATTCCATAGTCTTATAATAGTGAAGAGTGGTTGATTTTTGTTGTTGTTTTTTTTTTTTAATTAGTAAGATCTGTGACTTAAAGAGGTAAAGTACAGTTCTGTTTTGTGTTTTTGCATTCTGTAGCCTGTTGGAAAAGGAAATGACAGGAGAAATATTCTATTAGCTAGAGTGATGGGAGAGTCAGTATCAGGAGTCTCCCACACAACTAAATCCTCCTTCATAGGATAGGAATATTTTCTTTGGTTACTGAGTCTCAACCTTTTGGCTGCAAAGTGTTATGTCTTCTGCCATCCCTTCTTTGCTGCTCTGTCTACCACCACTGTTTTTTTTTTAAGCCATCTTGGGAAAACTGCCACTGTCTTCTGCAATCTAGTAGGTTGCATGTCTATTAAACTGAAAGCACGTAATTTCCCAGAGCGCAGATCTGATCTTTTACCTATACCCTGCCTCCTTTATTTTCATAACGTCAGTGGGTAAAAATCATTCTTAAATTCTAAGTAATTCTGTCAGTGAAATCAGCATTTCTAGTCTTTCAGAATAAATGCTAGCCTTTTAGAATAAATGAAATCTTTGTTTCCTTGTCAAGCCTTGCACAAATTTTTTTTTTAACTAAATAGGTAGTAGTGAAAGTCTTACTGTGTGTCTGTGTCAGGAGTTTGGCTTGGAGAAATAGTACAATTTTGACTGGAAAAACCAACCTTGGTTGCTTCCATTTGCTGTGGGCCTCTAAGCAGCTTTCATGTGCACAAGCTAAATTCGTTTCAGAGGAAACTACTCTCTCATACTTTTTGGAGATTCCTTTTCCATCTGGGAGAACCCAGCCATGATGTGTTGGAATTTGAAAGAAGATACCTAGAGAGTTTGAGATCCTCTCCCAAATCCCTTGGGTAGCATACGTTTGGGATCATGCAAAACAAGGATTTTTTTTTTCTTCTTCTTCAGTTCAGAAACTTTCAAAAAGGATAGTTCATTTTATTAGAACAGTATATTATATTACTAAACTTGATTCTTTTGTGCAACAAGAACAAAGAAGCTTGTTTGAGTAGAATTTTAATAATAAATATTCATACGATGTCTACGTGGTCCTGTGGTGTTCTTGAGGTGTCATCAAGTTCAAGCACTCATGGCAGGAACAGCCAAAATTCTGTGCTTATTCAGATGAACTTCTAGCTCCAATTGCCTGAGAGAAAATTACTAACTACTCACCAAAAGTGAGATCCAGATGCAGAGGTTCAAAGATAAAAGAACAGTTGGTTGTCTGTGGGCATTGCTGATTCTTTGAGATGTTATTATTTCCAACAATAGTGCACTAACACAGTTTAAAAAACAAAAAACAGAAACAACTCCCCCCAAAAGCTGCACTGTGTAATGTGTGATTCTTCCACTTTTGCTCTTTTGGCGGGGGAAGGGAATCAATGTTTTTGCACAACATGACTTTCCTGATCACTAATATTTCTGTTAAGTATTGAATAGTCAAGTATGCTTATTTTTGTGCTTGGCTTATCTACAGAAAGCCAGTGATTTAGTTTAAATGCTCTGGTGTGATTCAGTTTTCTATAGGTTCTAATATTAAACTAATTGGTTGTTTTTATTCTAACTTTTTTGTATGTGTAACTTATCTCCTACTGTTGCTGACAGAGTGGAGCTAGAAGGACGCAACTGCACTGAGTTATGGATCAAAGCTGTTGTGGTTGAACAGGTTCTTAAAGTTCTAGGGTTGCCTTGTGGAAATGAATTGAAATGCATTCATTTTGGATCTGTTTACTTTGGGTCTTCAAAGACAGAACAAGTATCTCTGTACAATAAAAGTCCAGAGTGTATGGACTGGGTAGCAGTGCTGGACGACAATGCCATTGGAGGAGAGATGGTAAGAAAATGGTGTTTTAGTTTTTATTTTAGTTGAAAACTTCTTTTCATTTCTACTTTTGCATTTTTGTTTCTCAAGATCCATGTTCAAGTATTGTTCACTGTGTCAAACTATTTCCTGATCATAGACTTACTGCAATTTCTGTTAACAAACAGAAATTTTACTATAATTTAACCTTTGAATTAATTTTTTCACATATTGCTGTTTAACCATGTGACATAGCATTAATCATAAGTATGTTGCCATATTATTCTGTGGGTAGCTTTACTTGACTTACGGGATTTGTCATTGTTTAGTACCAGTTGCCAAAACATATTTTGATTTTCCAAGATGCTCAACACTAATGGTTTCGCTTGGTTTTCTCTGACAGTGAAATGATCTGAGTGAGCATCATCTTTGTAAAAAGGACTTCAAAACACTGACATTAAATTTAAGTCTAAAAATTCATTAGCTGTGTAATATGAAACTATTTTGTGTTAAGAGCAACATGATGTCTTACTCCTATTACTTACATTATTATGTTTTTCTACTTGTTACACTTTCTTATCTTCAGCATGTGTGAGAGGAACCAAAAGTGGAAGTAGGACTGGCTGAACTGTTAATATATTCTGCATTTTGGTTATTTTGTAGGGCACAGATCTTCAGAAGAGTGCAGATGCTGTTTTACAAGACTTAAGCTTCATAAATAGAACCAGAGATCTAGATGTTTCCACCTTGATCTTGTGCATTCCCAATCAAGGAACCTTGCTACCTTATCAGAAATCTGTGATTACATTGTGCTTTAGTCCAACGTAAGTGCCTGATCCAAATTTGAGCGATAAAAAAGTTGATTCATCTAAACTACTCTGCAAATGGTTGTGTTAGAGGAAATCATTTTAAGTTAATGTCTTTACAGATTTTTTTTGAACAACTTTGTATGTATTTACATGTGTTAAAAGAAATCCTTGGCATGATAGTATAAATGAGAACGTAAATATGGTGAAGTGATCATCTGGGAGGTGTTTTATAATTCATTAAGGGTATATTTGAACCAGGAATTGGATAAGCTTGTTCTGGAAGAACAAGAATTTTACTGAATTTTACTGGATTTTGCGAAGGGATCTAATTGTAGCTGCTGTTGAATATGTCGAATCTCTAAAGATTGGTGGGAGACTCCTATGGTGTCAAATTAAGTGTTTTTTTCAGGACTGCAGATTTATTTCATAAAAATGTAATATTTCTGTAAGAGTATGGAAGAACAGATACTTCACTACCAAGAGACTGAAACATGTTGGAGAGCTTTCATTACAACAAAAAAATACTATACATAAAGGAACACTTCTCCTTCAGGCCAGAAAGAGAGAACATGCTCTTTTCATTTCCCCTCACTTAAACTCTGATTTATAAGTGATTAATATGCCTGTATTGTTAGTTTAGAAAACTATTGTGGATGTATGTGAATGGAAAAGATACCAAACCACTAATATCATAAGCATACAAATATTCTTAGGTTTAAATTTGTTACTCTTCCATTTTCTGAAAGGAACAATAAAGATCACATGCTTTAAGCTATAACAAATGCCAGAGAGTCCAGATTCAAAAATGAAAAATATACCTTGATTGTTAGGGTGTTTTTTCTTTTCTTTTCTTTTTTTTTTTTTTGGTCTTGTACTTCAAGATTGTGACTTTTGCAGGAAATTTAAAAGGGGCATTGGACTGGGTGATTCATCAGCAAAACAAGATTATGTACTGTTTCTGAGATTTGAGGCTGTTGGGAGAAAAGATGACTTTCTGCAGATCCTCAGTGATGATGATACACCAGTCAGAAGTATGTTAACAGAAATATACATACGGATTTTAAAAATGAATTTAATGAACTTGTATCTTTAATGCCTTTGCACCAAAAAACTGTGGTAACAGTGAGTAGAAAGAAGAGGGAATCATGCATGTCATGAATACACCTGCTGTCAGTGAACACCTACAACTTAATTATAAATGTACCTATTTAGGAAAAAAAGCCATCTGCCAGTCAACAGCAATGGTAATGCCAGAGTTATTGTGTATTTTCAAGTGAATGTCTGCTCTTCCTCCCTTTCATTAATGAAGGAGTGTAATATGTAGCAGGCATTATGATTGAACACATGAGTGTTCTAAGTTTATGGAAAATTGCACTATAAATCATGTTACTATATAACTGTATTTTGTTACTGCATCCATACAAACTACCTTATGACTTTTCTGCTTGTAAGCTAATATGTGTGTGTGTGTTTTTCCCTCCCTCCTCCTCTTCTCTCTCTCTCTTTAATGTAGTGAATCATCCTCATCACATGGAGTTAGCTCTGACCGGTTCTGGGCTTCCTGTCATGTTAACTTTCAATCCGGGACCAGTTATTAATTTTACAAACTGTTTCTTGGGCGAACAAGCCGAAGTTCTGTGCACACTCAGGAATGAATCTGAGTCACTTCCAATAACATTCAGCTTCCGGAAGACTGCCCACTTTAATATTTCTCCTGAAAAAGGAAAAATTAAAAAACACTCTACAAAGGTAATCTACCACTTTCCTTTAGATTATGTAGATATGCAGATTATATTACTCTACAATAGTCAGTGGTGGAATTTCTTGAAAGTATAACATAAGAACAAGTTCCTCTATATATTTGCAATATTGAATACTGTAGCCATGACCTTTAATGTAAGCTGAATGTATAATTTGTCCTCCTTATGTAGCATCATTGTAGGGCTCTTTGTTGTACTTCAGGAAGCACCAAGTATTATTTTGAATCAGAAAAAAAAATAATGTTAAGGAAATTTTACCCAGTTTTTCCCTAGCTTTAAGTACTTGATGTTTTACTGACTTGAGAAGGGTGGTTCATGCACATAAACTGTGGTAGGCTTCTTTTCAAAATTTTCAGTAAATCACAAATTTCTGAGTAACATAGTTTTGTCCTTAGAAGTAATGTTATGTCAAATTTAAGTCAAATATGGAGGCATCTGTAATTTCAGAAACCTGTAACTTAAGGCACTGTGGAAGAGAGAGAACTTCTTTGTCTGAGAAATGAGCAAGTAAGATTTGGCTGATGTTCTAATGTATTGCAATTTTATATTTCCTTATATTGCTAACTTAATGTAGCAGTTGTCATGTTTTAGAAGTTGGGTATTGAACAACTATCTTAAAAGTAACAAGGGCCCTTGTTTCAACAGGAATAAGCATGATTTTTTTAATAGAGAATTGCACATAATTTTTCTGTTTTCCTCTTAATGTCTCAGCTGCCATTTTTTTTCTCCCCCCAGGATGTGATGTTTTCATTTTCTCCACGTCAAATAGGAGTATTTAAAATGAAACAGGTCATTGATATCATTGGTACAGGACTAGAGGAAAATAATTTACAGGTCTTGAAGACAAAATCCTTTCACCAAATACATTTGAGATTCGTTGGGGTGTGCAAATCTAAATCAAAAAACATTCTATTCAAAATTAATCCTGGTAAGATGCTAAAAATAAAAGTAAAACATTTTATAAGTACACTTCTAATATTTTTAAGGTGAACTTTTTGCTGTTTTTAGATAGTGTTTTAAAAATAATCTCTCTTTTTAATTTGAAAATTAAGGGACTCCTCATTTGCATGAGGTATACCCATGATAGTATATTCTCTCTTTTCATATCCCAATGAGAGTTACTGTTTCTTTTTTATATGGCAACAAAGTATCTGACTTACGTTGATACACTCGTTTCTGTGCACATGCTCTCTCTCTCTCTCTCTCTCTCTCTCATTTTTAATGAAGTAAGTGAAGTATGCTATTTGTAAAATACTTGAAAGTTCTGAAAACCTTATGTATGTGTGGTAAACAGTTATGGCTTGCGCCTTAAAAAATACAAGTGTTCAAGTGTAAGGTTTCACCATAATTTTTATATATTAAAAGATGAAGACTTCAGTTTTTGGCAGTGATGCCATTACACAGTGCTAATATGTTTGAGTTGAAGGTAGTGAGAGAAGTAAAGCACAGAAAAAATTTAGGAATGATTGTCTATATATCTAGTAGCTATATAACTAATAGCTGTAGGTTAAAGGTTTAATGTAGCATTTAAGCTTTATGTGGATTTGAAATATCAAATATCAACCAATCTAAATATGTGTATATAATACTGCATTTTCTAGCAGCTCTAGATTTTGTATGTGTATGTATATATAAATATATATATATAAAAGCATGTATTTTTATATATTTATATATTATATAAATATATATTTATATTTGTTATATAAAAATATATTATATATTTATATTTTTATATAAAGTTTTTCAAATGCTAAGGGTTATTTACAGGATATTTCTTCCAGGGTTTAAGTTTACTGATATTTCTTGATTTCTTCCTCACACGCTGTTACCCTTGATGGCTGTCAGCTTTTCTAAATGCTTTCTTCTGCTGTTCGCTCTAACTTCTCCATTCTGCTCCTGCTCACAGGCTGGTGGAGAGGTTATGAGGGGTATCTGTACTACACTGGCTGCTGATACCCATGTTCTGCTTCCCTGCTTTATTGAAGTCAGAGTGTGAGGGGGGAGTCAGGTTGTTCAGGTCCTTATATAGATGGATTATTTGTTTTCCTAGTCTCTTCTCCCAGTCTCTGTGGATGAGTACATATAGTTATCTGTGTGTGTATTTGGCGGGGGGAGGAAGTGGGGAAAGATTGGAGTGAACCTCCTTGTCAACTGTTGCCTCCCTGAGCGGTAGAAGTTGCTTGTAGTCAATTCTATAGTTAGAAGAATGGAAAGTAATTTTTCATGTAGCCATTTTTGCCAAATCAAGGTTAATGTGTAGATAGGTAAAACCAATATGTTAAGTTTGGCTTATCAAGTTTTTTGGGGGGAATGTGGGGGGGTGTCTAATAATGGATCCTTTTTTTAATTAAGTTTTAATTAAGTGCTTTTTAAACATATATATCATATGTTAGGAGATATGAGCAAACACATGGACTAGTCTCGGTCATCATTTTTTCTTTTTATTAATTTTAATGCGTATATAGTTTTCTAAAACTAGCCTTCTTTTTTTGTTGCAATAGCATTGGTGTTTTTTATTGTTAGTCAATAGTGCTTGTTTGCACCCCTAAGATTTGGGACACTGAGGACAATGTTGTCACATGCAGGTGCAAGTCAAAGCAGGTCTGCAATTTCACTATGACACTGATGGACATAGCAGTGGTTGCTTGGGCTCTCGTATTTTTCTGCCTGTGATCTAGGCAAGTGAACGTTGTTGGCTGTGGTCTGAATGCTTTCCTCCCTCTTGTTTAGGAAAAGGTAGTGGGATAGATAGCTGTGATTGGGCTGCTGGGTTGACCATTATAAATTATCAGATACTTTTTTCTGAGCTAATACTTTGACATTTGTTTAGAAAGAACTAGTATAAGTGTATGTAACATGTTTTATTTGAATTTTAAGGCATAACACCAATGATTTCCAATTCAACTGGACAGTTTGTACCTGATGACACAGGACAGTGCACTGATATGGCACCTGTGGCAATACTTAAATCAACCCAAACACAAATTCATACTCACCAGATAAACAGAAATTATAAGAGTGATGCGCTTATAGCTTTTCCTAATGACCGCTCAGCCAGCATTAGACCTTTTGAACGGCATAAAAAGTACAGGTAACAAATTATGAAAATACAATATTTAAAAACAAATACTTTCATATAGAGTTAAATATTCATACTGTATTTTACTAGCAGATCAAGATCAGTTACTCATACAACACTGTTTGCTGTGTTTTCAGGCTGAAAACTTTTGAATCCATAGCAGTTGACTTAACCTCAAGCCTCTTACACATATATTTTGAGCCTCTCTTACACATAGATTTCTTGAGTTACTTTTTTGTGTGAAACTACAGATACAGCTATTACAGTTTTTATTTTTCACTTTTATGGCTGCCTTTGCAAGGTCAAATATTAATCAGCTATGATTAAAAAAAAAGTTTGCAATGAAATATGTATGTAGCAAAATCAATATATTTTCATTCTAACAAGACCCAAAATCTTTTTATATGCATAATGAAACTAAAATTCTCTTTAAATATTTAGGACTATTTTCACAAAGACTGAGAGATATAATTATGTAGATCCACAGTTTTCTTATACTGACTGTGAACGACTGGAAAAAGAAGCACATAAGGAATATTATGCAGATTACATTTATAGTTTGAGACAGCGTCGCTTACAGAAAGATGCCACTAGGTAAGAATTTGTTTCAAGATTTTAGGCTCATATGAAACAGTGTGTATACACATGCAGATTGACTTATTCAAGTCACCAGTCATATACTTAAATTTAATCCCATGCTGAAATGGTTATGGTCTTGGGACCTTAATTCATAGTGTATTGAAAAAACTTTTTGTTCAAATGTTTGTTTAGACACTTGAAGATCACTGACTGGGCAAAGTGTTTGGACAGGGGCATGGAACTTGAACTTAAAATAAATTTAAAATAAAATGCAAAGTTTAAATAAGAGCTGGTTATTGAAAATAGGAAAAATAAGATTGTGTTGGATTCTCTCTCACTCTTTTAAATTGTATGTATTTCTAATTGATATGTCTAGCTCATCCAAAAGTGATGAGTTCAATGCATGAATTATGGTATGATTTGTGTAATGTAGCAGGTATGTTAAAGGGTTGTATTGTCCCTCTAGCCTTAATCTACACAAATTTATGAAGTGAGAATTGGCTATATTTGGTTCCTATGGTGTGGGGCAAAAGCAGAGAAAACAAGACTTGACAGCTCTAATATTTTAAAAGTTTTATTAAAAGCCTCCAAAATAACAAAAATAATGCCATAACGTAATGTTAAGTTTGCAAAACCCATTATTTAAAAATTAGTAATGCCAGAAGGTAATGCTTGTAATCTTAATCTGCCATGTGTTCCGTGTACAGTATACATCATGATTCAGACAAGGTCTACAGAGATGGATTTTAAAAAAAAATTTTTTTTAATGCATGCACAAATAAATGGTTTCCTTGAAATGAATTGGGATTGTATAGTGGATGGGGCTGTTGTTTATATGAATGCAACTTGCATATTCGACCACAGGAGTGGAAAGGAGAATTTCATGGTTAGCAAATAAATTCCGGTGTTGTTAGGGAATTTAGGCATAATTTTCTGAGTACTTGCTGTGAAACATCTGGTAAGATGTCTGGAGGTTTCAGATATGGTTGCAGGTGAAATTGGTTGGAGTTGAACTTTGATCAAGAAAAATTAATTGTTAATTAGTCTGAAAAGAGGCTATAGGTCTTCCAGTTTGGATATATACAGTTAAAGGCTACTTGGTACTATTGGCATTTGTTAACTTTTAAGTGTTTAACTTTACAACTTTATTGTTCTTTAAGAATTTTTTTAGATATGATACAATATCTGTACTGCAGTAGCCATAACATTTGCAACCCATTTAGTCCTATTATGGTAAGCTTTTGCCACAAATATGCAACAGATGTTAATCCTTGCCTAAACAATACAGTAAAAAGACTTCTCAGGCACTTGATATACTTTTTTTTTTTAAGTGAAAGATAGTGAAAAATATTTAAAGTCTTATTTAAAGTATTTGTTCTATTTAAAAATCTTAGATAGTTTAATGTGTAGAACATAGAATGTCCAAATTTCTAGATTTCTGTACTCTTTTTTTTCTCTCTTATAGGCAGTTTAATGCTTATAATAATTCTGTGAACATAGGCCTTAAACCAGCAGAAGGGCTTATTTCACCAATGATCTCAATGACAGATTTTCACAAGGAGGAGCTACAGCTCAAAATGCTTCCTTTAGATGAGAATTGCCTATTGACTAGTCGAAAGTTGGAAGCAATTGGTTCTAAATCCTCAACCAAAGAAGTAAGTTAAATGCTTGAGTAGTAATGTAAGCATAAGGTGGTTACTGTGTAACAAAGCATAAGAATTTTGATTCTACTCTGAGAAAATGTTTTGTTGTTATTGCAGATTTGGAATGGGCTTAATGCTGAGCCAACTTCTGCCCAAGAGAAGGAAGACTGTAGCTTAACTTTGACACCAAAACAACTTCATCAGATACTCATTGGTAAGATTTCACTTTGGTTACTAAATACATGTAGTTGTTATAAAAGTACTTATTTATAGTAACACAATTTATGTTCATAATTGTTCACCTTAAATAGAACAAAGCTTAATTCAGTGGTAGTTTAAAGTCTGTATTAATGTTTAACTGCAGGCTTGTACTTCTCAGACAAGACTGAAGTATGGCTAGCTATGGACAGCTTCCTTTAAACTAAGGTCTGTTACAGGAAATTAATACATTATGGTATGAGGGCCACTCATACTCTTACGGTTTGTTTTTAGGTAGTATCTGGAGCAGCATTAATATCAGCAAGGTTCATGGAGGTCTTCAGAATGTTTCTGGGGATTAACAGAGAACAGTGATACCTCACTGATGTACAACTTCTTTAGGATCCTTAAAAATAATTTCAGTAGAATGCTCTGTGATGGGGAGTAACCCCTTCTAAAACCTGTGAGGGGACTCATCTGTTAAATACATTTGGTACTAAAAGCAGATTTTTTTCCCTCCTTTGTGCAGGTCATAAAGCTTATTTTCCCCTGAAAAATTGCTTAGTAGCAAAGCCTCTTTGATTTTTCATTACTTTTTTTTTTTTTTAATTTCTTTTTTATTTATTTTCAATGAAGCCAGAACAAGCTAGTGTAGTGGTGTGTGTTGATATACTTGGGGAAAGGTGCAATAAAATAAACATTAATATAAAATACTTAAGTCTTCATAAGATGTTTGATTAGTGCCATGAGTTATAAAGTTTGCAAAACAGCATAAAGATTGGTGATAGCAGTAAATCAAGTAATGAGGTCATTTTGTCACCATCAAATCGCATGTGATAGAACCAAATAAAAAGTTATCTAGATAAGCTATCAGTGACTTGTGTGTTGACTAGTCATTTAAATATCTGATTAATAAAAAGAAAGTATTAAAGACATTAATACTTTCAGATATTAGCACATTGCTTTTCCTATTTTAATAGCTTGCTGTCAGGTAGACACAGAATTAAGATATAAATATTGGTACTGAGTTTTGAATTGTAGTACTGAAAATACTCACAGTGCACACATGGCATTTAATCCCAAATTTTAGTTTGAATTTGTTCCACTACAGGTTTGCTTTATCTGACTAATCCTTTATTTTGAAGAACTTAATGTACTGATAAAAATTTTTTATGATTATGCTTCCCAACATTAAATTCTTACTTTGTAATGTTGAAGATCTCATTTCATATATATTCCAGGTCCTTCTACTATGAACTTTGGTGATGTTTGTGTGTCCTCGACATCTGTCAGAAGACTGCATATCATCAATAACTTGTTGGTTCATATATGGGTACAAATTGAGATTGAAACTGATGAGTTACAGCAGACGAGTCCGTTGTCTCAGGTGGTGCCTCCTCTTTCAAAGACTTATATTCCAGTAGTATTTGAGACAAACACGCTTGGGATTTTTCGAAAGTAAGGCTCTTACATTTGTCTTGATTTACATATTTACCTTGTGGTAGGAGGATAAAGAAACATTTCACATTGTTAGTTTAAACTCCATGTAATTATGATAAGTGTTAATGGTGCACATTCATTTGCACTAATATCTCAAAAATTAGTGCAGATTCATGATGCAAAGTTTTGCTAACATAGTGAATGTTTCTTAGGGTTGTGATTAAAAAAAAAGTATATACGTACGCATGTCTGTCTTGGCAAAAGCCTGGTATTGCTATAGGTATTTCAGGAAAAAATGGTGTTAAAACAATGTATGGAGTTAGTTATTCTTTGGGAAAGCAAAACTTTCAGAAGGTTTGAGTTATATGCAAAACGATTACAGATAGCATTCTCTTGTCAGTCTTAACATTGTGTGTTCACACTCAGTTGTTTCATTAAGTTTTCTTGCTAATGATTATATTTTATATACATTTATTTTGATGACCACATAATATGTAGAGAAATAATTTTTTTTTTTTTTTTTACATTACAGGTCTTTCACTTACACAATAAACAACAAACACACTGGGCACATGCTGGTAACTGCAAAAGCAGTGTCTGTTGAACTTGAGCTGTCTGCAAAGGAGCTGATTCTAAATCCTATTCCTGGCTATCTAGCAGAGACAGAATTTCGAACAACTGTCAGAGTATACAATCGCAGAAACCATTATGCTGAGTTTTCTTGGAAACCTGTAACTACAGATGAAAAAACTTCATTTTCGATACGGCCAGCCAAAGGTATAGTATGCAACTGCAGTGTATTTGCACGTATCTTAAATGTGGATAATGTCAAATAAGACAAACAATCAGCTGATGCTACAAACAGTATTTTTAGCTTAGAGTCAACATCAGTGTAACCCAAAAGTAATTTCAGATCAGAGAGTGTTTGTAACATAGCAACATTCCCTGTATAAACCCCAGCAATGTGTACTGGCTCCAGTTTGCTGTTTCTGTGTCCAGCAAACAGCTCTTATGTAATCGTTGTTCTGAGCACAGGTTGCTGATATCTAAAAAGGAGTGAGGCAGTTATTTACTGGCAGTTAGTGGCAGCATTATAGCTCATAAGGATAGTAAGTTTTCCAAAAGCAATATATGAATGAAACTGCTAAGTCCGTGTAGACAGTGTGTAGTGATACAAATGAAATTCAGCCTATAGACTGGGATTATTTTCCACTTGTGTTATGGAACAATATTTGTTGGATGCACTTGAGATGTGAGCTTTTACCTTCCCTATTAAAGAAAGTGTTCTATCTAGAGTATGTTGGAGCTTTCCTATTGAAGAACTAACTGCTAACCAAGTAAGCTGAGTGGGCATAATTCAATACAAATATGATTTGGCTGGATCAGGAGCTTGGTGTGACCTGGTTCTTGAGAATTAGGATATTTTTTGGTGATACTAGTTCAGAATCAATTGCAGTCATGAAAATGTGTATGTTCCTTCCTAGAATTATTATTCCACAAGAAAGATTGTCTGTTCTTTTTTTAAAAATGTTCTCCTTAAATATTTGAGTAATTTATGAATAAAAAATACTGATGAACTTTGGATGCTTTACTACAGGATGCTAATAAGATGCGATTATGCAACTGTTGTGAAAATTCAGRAACTAATCTTACTTAACTTGTCATGTTGTTCAACAATTTAAAATGTAGGTTTAGTCTTCCGTAATAGAAGGTCATTTGGAGTTAACATGCTTTTGTTATTTGTAATTATACAGTGTAATTTGATGGTTGAAATTTATATGCTGCAATGTGTAAACTGTGCAAATTTGGTTAGGCTTTGTGGAAGCATATAGAGATCTGGAGTGTGAAGTTGTTTGGCATCCGGCGTTCCACGCTCCAGAAGCAGGAGAATTCAACTTGTGTGTGCATCAGGGAAACACGATCAAGTTGAAATGTTTTGCGAAGGTAATACTTCATTCAGCAGGCTTAGAGAACAAAATGTGTTATGTTGTTTAACAAACAACTTCTTAAATATATTTCTGTGATTGTATATTCAAAAAATTGATTTTAATTTCATATGCTTTTCATTTGGCATGTTCATGAAAATACTGCTCCAAAGAAATGATGAAGAGACAAAAAGATACTTTGCCTTTGTCTTGCTCTCAGATTCAGTTTTTGTCTATTATTTTTCTTCCCCATGATGATATACTTCCTTTGGTACCACAAGTGAGTGGTTCTTGCTGTGACATTAAGCTGTAAAAGAATTGTTCTTTTTGGCTTGCTTAGTTTAGTAGAACAAAGGTTCAGATGTAGTATGATAGTTGTTTAGAAAAACGTTAAAGGGAAAAATCAAGGAGGAGAAAAAGTGGTATATTTCAAAGTATGGTAACTTCATGTTAATGATTCTGAATTGGCTGTAATGAAGTTTTTACTTGTCATTTGTAGATATTTTCTGATCATTTGAAAAGGAATATTCTGGGTATAGTCTTGCAAACAGTGGCAGGAAGAAGCCCACATTTTAGGATGGAGTAAAATAAGCAGTAGAAGGAACCCTGTCACAAAATAAGACTCTCCAGAAATAAGAAATTAAACTTATGTGAATCATTTGGTATCTTATGTTATGTACCAGGGAGTGTGAAGGAGACTGGATTGTTTTTTACTGTGTTCTACTGGCGACTTGCTCTAGGATTTCCATTTTGGGAGCCTAGAAGTTTTCTTTTCTCCTTTTGAATGTGCTTGTGTTCTCTTTTTATTAAGCTTTTTTCTTCCTTTTCTTCTTC
>NW_020451211.1:39044-42223 GCF_003343035.1 Apteryx rowi | reverse complement strand
AGGACGAAGGGTGTGTTAGAGTAGTGGAACTTCTACTGGTATTAAAATCTCCGAAGTATCTTGTCCTGCTCACAAATTTCAGATTAAACAATTTAATGGAGCTCGTGGTAGAAAAATCCTTTTGAGACTAAAATATACAAGCATATGGTCTCTATACCAGAATTGTCTGGAGTTGGAAGAGGAAAAATTAGGACTGTGTCCTGTCACTGTGCTCCTTCTTGAGTATTTTTTGTTGTCCACTGTTTGAGGTAGGCTATAGGCCATGTGGACCTCTGTTTTGACCTTGGATGACTGTTCTTAATTTCTGTTGTTAAATGGATGGCTAGATTTGAGTTCATGAAGAGAAAATATTTTCCCCAGCATTAGTAGAAACAACTTCTTGGACATATTGTTGTTAATTAATAATCTAGGTTGCATGTTTGTTACAGGGTACTGGCAAGGACTTAGTGGCCTATGATATGCGGTGGCATGTGGGTTCTACACACCTATACACAACATATACATCTGTTTCATGGCTTTTACAGTTGCAGAGAACTGGACTCAGAACTCTCTGTTGGCCCTTTCCACTCCTGTAGGCCAGAGATACTGATCATCCAGAAATATGAAATATGAAAGTGATTTTATATGTATGTATGTATGTATGTATATCTCAGGTCATAGAAAAGTAACTTTCAGAAACAGAAGTAGATGTATTAAAATGGGATCTTGGACTCTGAATAGATGCATCATCTAATCTGTCATGCTGTCCCCCCAAAGTGGTGATGTATTCATAGGTATGTATGTTTGTGTATGTATATATGTTTATACATTTTATCTTGAAATAAAACTAGATGTATTTCTGGGTTAGGATCTGCCCACTTTGGATCTAGATAGCTTCACTAGCTTGAGTAAATATTGCTTCACCTTTAAATTGTGTGTTTCTCTATCTGGATATTTCTAATTTATGCATTTCCACAGGTATATTTAGTTCATTATGTAATGAAAAGAAAATTAGGTTAGGCTGAATATTTATTTATAGTTAGTAATATATTATTTAGTTTGTTTTTTTTCTTTTTCGGATAGCTTGGTCCTACCAGTGTTCAGTTTATGCAACAAAGGATACACTTCAATCATGCTCCTCTGGTTTTATGTACTTGTAAGACAGCCATTCTTCAAAATATAGGATACAATCATGCATACTTCCAGGTAAACTAAAATTATTTTTAGCTCATTTAATTTCTTGGGATGGGGAGGAGGAGGAAGTTTGTTTTATCGAATCATGTTACAATTTTGTGTTCCAAGTTGTTAGATATTTAGCTACTTAATTTTATGTCTGGTTTTCTCAAGAAACAAAGTTGATGTGAAAGAAGAGGCACTTACAACTCAGATGGTTACGTATTTTGAGAGACAGAGCAAACTTGCTAGTCATTTTGTTCATGCTGACTGGCTGCCCAGTCAGTGCATGCATAGACCCAGACCAGTCACAGCAAATGTGATTACTTCTTTAGACTAATGCTGAGAGGAAGATGGGCTGTACTAGGAGTTAGGCGAGTAGGATGCCAGAGTAGGTTAAGGCATAAATTTGTAGGAAGCCTAACCTCATTAGTTCTTCTGGATAAGAAGAATAATTTGCTATACTTATTTGCTGAAGCATGATCATTTTCAGTGGAATCCGCAGAACTTTTGTTCATATGTTGTTACGGGACTGCTTGATTAATTTTTTTGCATTTCTATCATGTTTCTTTGTTTTTCTTTATTATGCTGATTTTATTCTTTCAGGCGCATCCTCTAAGAGTGCAGTAATAACACTTGTTATTGTAATGCTGCAGCTGATAAACAATAACAACCTTTTAGGCCTATATGATTTCTCTTAAGCTGAGAGATGGATTGATGGTCTTTGTAATTAACACGTGTGTAGCTGTACTTTAAAAAGTTATCTATATGGAGTACAGTGGATAAATTTTATTTTGTTCTAACTAACTGGGGGTAAACTGAATGTTTACTCCCAATATTTCCTACTGAACTTTACCTTACAGTAACTGGATCTTGTGTTCCATCTTTTCACTGTAAATGGCAAAGAAATTAGTGATGAATTTATCTTTCACTGGAAAGATGCTTTGTAGAGTATTCTGAAGGCTTGCTAGATGGCATTTCCTGATTTTAGTTACTTCATGAAAACAATCCGAAAAGAGAATGTAAAATTTTCAACCTCTGTGCAAAAGTTATTTCACAGTAGAAACATAATTTTGTCTAAGAATCTGGTAATTTATTTAGCTGCCTACCTGGGATTTTGCCCCAAACTTCTAAGCCCAAGTTAATATCCTACATTATGAAGGTTCAGATTATAAGGGTAAAAAATCTTCCTAGTAGAGAATTAATTTTTCTCAAATTTTGTAAAACATTATTTCAATACTTTTCTTGTTTGTGTTTGAAGGTTATTGATTCAAACCCACTGCCTGGAATGATAATCACACCTCCTGAAGGGGTAATACCTGTGGGAGGCCATGCTGATCTCAAAATCTATTTCACTCCAAATGCAAAAATGAATTTTGATACAAGCGTGGAGGTATTTGAAACTGGAAGAGCTTTGTCTTTTGAGTGTTTTGTTGGTATATTGGTGCGTGGAGATGTGTGTATGTGTGACTATCTTTTGAATTTTATCTCCAGTGTCACAATGTTTTAAAAGAAAAAATAAAAAAAATTCCTATACCTACTCTGTCCCTCAACAGAACTTTAAATTTGGTCTCAGTCTTGCTCTAAAGTATCTAAACACCCTCTCAACTTGAGCTGATTCTTATTATGCTGCTGGCAAGCTGTTGAAACTAACATTTGATTGGCTTCTTGTAGTCATGTAGACCTGTCTGTGGCTCTTGCGTTCTGTAAAGTAGCAGGACTTGGAGTACTGCAGTGTTTTTAATTTGACTTATCTTTGTGACTATTACAAGGAAAGACATCTCAGAGAAGGATTTACTGGTAATTTGATTTGATAATAGAAGCGCAATAAACACATACTTCCTGTTTTAAGAAGGACTGGTGGAAGATGTGAAGGTCGGGGGCTGCCTTGGCTGCAGTGACCATGAGATGGTGGAGTTCAGTATCCTGCGAGGAGGCAGCAGGGCACCAAGGAGGATTGCAACCCTGGACTTGAGGAGAGCAAACTTTGGCCTCTTCAGGGACCTACTTGGAGGAATCCCATGGGT
>NW_020451211.1:0-37069 GCF_003343035.1 Apteryx rowi | reverse complement strand
CCCTTCCAACCTCAGCGATTCTGTGATTCTGTGATTCTGTTTTGGATTCTGCATGTGCACTTGCTGAACTTGCCGGTGGTCAGATAAGGGCAGGGCATGGGGAGAATATTATCATATGGCTTATCTTTACTACCTTTTCTGACTGTAATCTTGGATTCTCCATCTTCTGGTGTTGCCTATGCACCCTGAACCTAGTGTTCATTTATTCCTTTCACTTCTGACAAATGGATTTAACATTGCTCAGAACAACAGCATCTATGTCTTTCTACCAGTACCTCTCACAAGCAACTTGTCTTCAGGTGTACTTCTCAGTTCTCACTGCTGTTGAATAGGTATTACCTATCTACTCAGCGTTTTCCTGCTACAGAAAATTGTTCCTTCTAGTGATACTGCTTCCTGCAGCATTATTTTTGTCTGCAAAAGACTGATCTTTCCTGAATCTACTTTTCTTTTATCAGTGGAAATTGCTGTTCAGACTTGGTGTGCCATAGAGGCACTACTTGTTCTCCTTTGAATCCATATTTCAGTGAAATCTGCAATTGCACATTACAGGAAATGAAACAACATTTTCTATACCTCATTATATTTTCATAGCAGAATTACGTTATAAGGGAAGAGTTATTTTCATGAGAAATTATGCTGAATAATATACTCTCCACTGTCTATTTTTTTTAAGCTTTAATGTAATTACAACTAACTTAGCGAGATGGTAATGTTAAAATGACCTTGTCAACAATCATACTGTTCTCCAATCGCTTAGGTAGCAGTGCGAAACTCAGGAGTACTTGTGCTTAGGATTACTGGATGTGTAGAGACCCCTGAAATAAACATCAGTGTGGTAAGTATGAAGTATTTTTATTGTATCTGTTGGTATGATTGGTAGTATTTTGCTTTATTTAGATGTCAAAGTGGCTCATCCCTACTAAATATTTTCCATTTTTTCCTATGTGAACTTCATTTGAAAAATATCAAACTTACGAAGAGAAATTAAAAACTTAATGCAAATGTGATAGTTAAACTAAATGACAGCTGACAGCTTTAACCATTGAAATTGACAGTCTAGAAAAAAAATGCATTAAAAGGGAGAGGATTTCTTTAAGGTAGCCAAAGGGAAAAATACAAGAAGGGGGAAAGGAAGCAACATATTTACTGAATGAGGAGAGCTTTGTCGATGGTGTACTTGGACTCCTTTGTTGAATTCTGAACTGTGATCTTTTATGTCTTGGAAAGATTTTAAAAATAAGGGTTAGGCAAGACAATTGATTAACTAAGGTGTCTGGTTAATGCATTATAAATTCTGAATGTCTGAACAATATCTTTCATATACTGTTCAATTATATACATGACTTCATAATGCTCTGTCCTTAATTTATTTCTTTATACTTACAGGAACTATTTGACTTTGATGGTGTTTATGTTGGTTCTACAAAATCAATTCCATTTTTGCTGCAGAACAAAAAACAGTCAGGTACCAGTGTGGAGTTTGATTTATCCAAGTACAAGGATTTTAAACTGAACGTTAACGATCATTCAGGTATTTGCTTTTGCTAGAACATAATTTTCATGAACTAAAGAATAGGATGGTGCTAATTAATGTTGTACAAATTTTACTGATTTACCCATTTACAGAAAACCTAAAAGAATTCTTTTAGAAGTACTCTTTAATATAAATTCAGGAGGGACATTTTGCCTGTAAAATGACATTTGCCAAAAGCAAGCATTTGGAAAGCGTCAGGTTGCCGATAGAAAGAGGTTTGTGTGTGTGTGTGTGTGTGTGTGTGTGTTTTTTTTTTCCTCCTTATTTTTGCCTAGCTCTTAAGGCATGTGAAATAACTTACTCAGCCTCTGAATACTCTCTCCCCAGTTAAAATAAAAAAAGAACTATATTTATTACCTATTCATGGACTTTTTCCCACTATTTTGATATGGAGTGAAGCTTATTTCAGTAAATTCATGATCATATGAGGGTTTGGGGTTCCTTTTTCTAAATGCCGCAAGGCATCTTTAATCATGGAACCTGGGCTCTACATGATGCCTGACTCAGAATAATATTGGGGCAACATGAGGCATTTGATTGCTGTTCTTTATTTCTTGCTAGGGCTTCTGCAGTTTCTTATCCTTCAATTGTCGTTGCTCATCCCTTTTGTACTTCAGTGCTGGTATCTCCTTTGCTATGTTCAAACATCTTTATTCCTGAGAGAATTCTGCAATTATTATTATATGGCTTCTTGTCCTTGTAAGCTCGTGAAATCAGTACTTTTTCTTGTATAAAACAGTATTGTAATATATAATTATATCTTTATGTAGAACCATATGTGGATGATGACAAAAAACAATCTGACAAGAGTAGAGGCGTTATCTTACCATGCGGTAGGTTTTCAAGGGAAGGTATGGGCTTCTAGTTAGCCATTGTAACTTCAATGAGAACTGTAAGATTCTGTCTACGACAGGCAAGTAGCTAGTATGGGAATAGACTCATTGCAAATTATTTTTAAATCAGAGTTTGTGCTTGAAACAAGTAATGTGGCGTTCCGACAGGTGTTGCCGTCTGGGAGGAATTTTACTTATGTATTGGAAATCTGTGCTTCTGCCAGTAGGTCTTAAAAGTGAACATGAATACCTGCAAAATGAAGCAAGCTTTATTGGTAAACTCTCTAGTGTAGATGAGGCCTGAAAGTCATTCAGAAAAACAGTGTTTCAACCAAATGTTTTCGGCCTGTAGTATTAGTTTTCATTATTTAGTTAACAATTTTTGCCTAACATGTTCACTCAAGAATAAATTAAAAGTTTTTTTTTCCCCTCAAAGATTCTGTGCTCCCAAACTGGTGACTTTCATTGATATTGCTGGTGGGAAACACTTCTCAAGATTACTGCCAAAATGCTCATTAGAAATATTATATTCAGTTGTAACTTACTGAGAAATACTTACCATGGAAATGCATATATACATTATGTTGGAAATGAGTTTGAAGTGCTGCAACTATTACAGCACCAAAAGCAGGGTTGATAGATAGTGTAATAACATCTGTAACAATTCTGAATTTTGTTTAACAGAGGTTGACTGCTCTCCTTTGAAACCTTATTTGTATTTGGTGAACTTAGAGGGAAAGTCAGCTTTGCAGTGTTCATTGTCCTTCATGCCAAAAGAGGTAAGTTTATGGGGCAGCAGTGATTTTGCTAAATTAAAATGATGCTCTTCATGATATTTCTATGGTGAGAGAATATAGACATCTTAGATTTTGTGTGTGACAAAAACACTAAATTGGTGAAACAGCCCAAAACTGAAACATTAATAGTGGCAATAGTTTTGTAATAGTAATCTAATTCTTAAGAAAACAAATTCTGAAATAAATTTTGTGTAATTTTTCTACTACTTTTACTTTTGTTTCTTTCCTCAAATGTACACAAAAAGAAAACACACTTTCTCCATAACTTAAAAATGGAGAATATATATACACAGAAAAAAGATTGAGATGAGCCTTACCAAACATTCATCAAATCACTCAACAAATTAGCAGCTGTTTTCCTCTTTCAGGTGTTCATGTTTTAACTCAGATGGCCCAAGGGCTGTGAAAGTAGAGGAGCTTTACCATGCATCATAAAGATAGGCAAGTTTGTTTTCTGATGGGGCTATTTGAGGAAAATAAATCGAAGATGTGAGGCAACTTTACAGGTTTGTTTTACGTCAGGAAGATGGTGCTTAATTGACAATAGGTCTCAGTAAAGAGTGCTGTAGCTGTATCTATTGAGCAACACTTTAGAAATACAGGTTTGGGGGTTCAATATATTTGGAGAACACTGAACTGAAAGATATCTTAGTCTTAGATATTATGAACCAGCCTCAGAGCAAGCAATTGGGCATCACTTCTGCAGCAGAGAAGCCTGCTGCATTAGCTGCATTTTACCTTAAAAAAAAAAAATCAACAAAGTTCAGAGATGATGCATTTTGGAGAGAAGGTGAACATATTCTCTTCTCCCTGTTCCTCCTCTCCCCCACAGCATTTTACCTTTTGAATAAAAGGCAACTGCTGTGTTCAAAAGCATCTTTCAAATAGTATTTGCATATTACAACCTATGTCTGCTTGTACTGTGGTTTGCTTTCTCTTGTGACTTGCAGCTTAGAATTTGTGCACACAGGGAAGCTATTGTGAAGTAACTGCTAGTGTGAATATACAGCACATTAGCTACTCTGAAATGATTTTTTCCTAACAGAAAATGAGTCAAGAGATTCATCAAGAATGAGTTATTTCAAACCTATTTATTTTCCTCCTAGAGCACAGTAGCAGGCCTTGTGGATAGGAGAGAAGCAGTAGATATCGTATCTATGTCTCCTGACAGTACCTGACACAACATTCTCATAAACAAGCTAAGCAGATGTAGACTAGATATAGTGTTAGGAAGGTATGTAATTGTTCACAAAATTATACACACAGAATATTCACCTGTTGCCCACTGTCAAACTGGAGAGCAATTCAATAAGAAAAAAAATGCAGAAGTTTTCATTTAAGTAGGAAGGATCAACAATAAAAATGTAAGATGGAGAATGAAGGTTAGCAGTGCTGGAGAAAAACGTGTGCATTATAGTAGATCACAAGCTGAACAGGAGGCAAGGGTATTTTGTTATGTCATTGTGGGAAAGACAAACGCTGTCCAGGGTTCTATAAATAGAAATAACAATAAAGCAAGCAAAATAATTATCCTATTCAGTGCTGATAACACTTTAACTGGAACACTTTGTCCATTTTGGGATTCCACACATTAAAAAAAGTAGTAGATAAATTTTCTTTAGAAAGAAAGTTCAAAAGAAAGCAATGGAAATGATCAGAAGTCTAGAAAGCATGAACTATGTGTAAAGAAGGAACTGACTTTCATTATTCAGTGCAATATTGTTCATATACTCATGTTCACTGCAGTAGGTAGGACAATGAGTGGTGGATTTAAGTTAGGGCAAGGTAGACTAAATTACGTGTAGAAACTCTCCATAGCAAAAATGGTTAAATACTGGAATAAACTACCTGTGGAATCTTCATTACTGATGATTGTTAAGAACGGGTTGGACAAGCATCAGAAATGCTTCACTCTGGCTGATGAGGTTATCATCAGTAAAAGTATTCTTCCTGGAAGGACCTTTTCCACCTAAGGTTAACCTAGAGTATATTCACTCGAGTTTATCCCAGTATTTCTTGTCCAAGTCACCAATGATTGGTGTCAGCTGTCTGTCAAGTAACTGCACAGTTATCGTATTTGATCTGCATCTTCTCCTGACTGAACAATCCCAATTCTTTCAGCTTTTTCCTCTAGATCATGTCACGTTTTGACCTCTGATGATTCTTGTAGCTTTTCTATAGGCTTTCTTCAAGGTTTTTTTTCTTCTTTCTTTACCATTTGGATTAAGGAGAATGTCATACTGTTACCTCTGTGAACTTGCTACTCATGATAAAACTTTTAAGTATTGTATATAATCCTAAATCCTGACTGTGACTGCAAAGTTATTTGTCTTTTTCACTGAATGAGTCAGGATAACAGAAGATTGAATGACAATCATAACATTTCTGATGCATAACATATTTCACCTGGTCAATAGAAAAACAAATATAAGAAGCCTGTGTTTTAGAAAATCTCTTGCCTTCCCAACGCCTCTACTAAATGTTCTACCAATGGTGGTGAAGATTATTATTTGTTATTTTATACAAATATTCTTGTTACACCCTGGAATTTGGCATCAGTCAATCTCATTCATAACTAGCTTTCCAGTTACGGATATGTTATACATCAGAGCTAATATCTTGCATTAAGTCAGTGAGAGATTCTTATTTGTTTATGCATATTTAAAATTCTGCTCAGCCATGCTTACAGGGTCCCAAGGGGACAATAGTCAGCTGTCAGGCAATCAAATTTATGCACATCATAAAAATCCTATTCTAACAGGATGCTGTTACTCTAAAGATGAAATTCAGGCCTCACTAAAGCCAGTGGTAAGACTCTTATTAAATTTAACAGGATCATGATTTTGTACAGAATTTCTTAGCTGCTGATTTCCTGTAAGTGCGGAATTCAAACCAGTTAAACAGTAACTAGGATGAAGGAATATGCATTTTGGCTTGAAATGATAGAATTGGAATGTGTGGAATAGGAAAGCCTAATTTCCTTTACAACTGAAGAGAAACAGACAAAATAGTGTAGAACTGTGTACAACAAAATGGGGAAAACTGATCAAACTTTCAATAATTAGGCATATATTATCACTGTTTTCACAGCCAAGTTTCAAAACTTAATTAGATTTGATTTTTATTTTACCAGTGAGGTTCTCTGAGCTTTTATTTTTTTTTAATTAAAGCAACCTGTTTGAACAGCATTCTCTTCAAGAATATTTTTCATAAGTATTCAGCAACATTTTTAGATGTTTTCTTTGTTCTACTTGAACGTTCTACTTGTCAGTAGAAGTGAGAAACAAAATACTGTTCCATAATTGCCAGTTAGCTTCTAGTAAACCATAGTATAATAATAAAACAGAGTAAGGAAACAGTTGCTAGAATTGTAATTGTTTTCTGTAGGAACTCCTCAAATCTCCTGAGTTTCCATTTTTTTCTGTTTCTTATTTTGTATCATCAGATTGATATAGAAAATACCTGCTGTTGACAGGTTTGCTCTGTTTGTGTATTAGATGGGAACAAGACAATGACTGTATGGCTAATATGTTAGCTTAGCTAAGCTAGTGGTTAAATATTTTTTGTTGTTGTTTTTGTTCCGCATCTATACAGAAAGTTCTGTCAGGAATTCTATAAAAATAGGATGCCATAAACATCATAATAATTCAAAAATCATAAATAGTGGCTGCAGATAATTATCCTATGAATGATAAAGGAGTGGCTGATGTGTACTATGTATAAGACTTAACAAGTAACAATAGTTTACCTTCCAAGGCCTCAATTTCAATCCACTTTTATAAAACASATTAACTTAAATCTTGTCAAGTATTTGAAAGCGTTATTTCTAATTTATGCTTTAGGTGTAGTTTCCGTTTTTTTCTTCTTTCAGCTCAATAGCTAAAAGTACACAATTGTGTACAAGATCTAAAACATATTCACCTTGATTAGAGCCATAAACTGAAATTTCTCTTGGCAGCTCTGTTCCTGCTTGTGACATGAGATTTCTGTGGTGATAGTGCTGCTGTATGAACTGATCCTTTATTCTCCACTGTAGTGGAAACAGGACAGTGGAAGGCCATTCATCCCCTTCCCCACTAATGCAATATCAACTCTCAAAATCCTAAATGCGGACCCCCCCCCCCTTCAAACTATCAAAACAGGGATTTTATTTGTCTCCCAGTACTCTATTTCCCATCACTGTGCTCTATTACTGTTTTTTTTTTCTTGTCAAACTTAAGGATGGATTAAGAGTAGAAATGTTGCTACTGATATTGCTGTAAATTCAAGTGATAAACAAATATTTCCAAAGACGTTTGAAACAGCAGAGGGTTCATAATGTTTAATTTCACTTGTCATCTCAACTTCTGTTCAGTAATAATGTTAGTTATTGACAAGTATCTCTGACAAGTGTCATTTGATACTGGTGATATGGTGACATAACTGAAGACAAGTTTATGCCAGTTGGCTGTCTGATTTAATTATGATATAAAAGTTGTAGAAAAAAGTTCTCACATTTATCTGGATCTGTCTTGTAATTAGTTTGTTTCGATAAAGTACTGTAGAATATATTGCATCTATTGATTGTAGTTTTCTCCATAGACTTAYCTGATGTTATCTTTTTTTAATCAAACTATGGGTCTAAGTGTTTTTTCCAGTCTTGAGCCTTATTTTTTGCAAACAGAATAACTTTTTTTCAGAAATAAGGGAATAAAGAATTTAGTACTTTTTTTTTTAAAGCATTTCAAAAAGGAAATTTTCCTGGGGAGCCTTATTCTCATAACCATTTACAAAGTGCTGCTTTTGTGAAATATCTTTATTTTGGTTTTCCCTTCTCCTCCTTCCCCCAACACTCACAGTGTTCCCTCCTTGTCTCCCTTTGCCCTCAGTCCTGGATAAGCTCACTGTACAACCAGGACTTCCTTTCTGCTGCAAGCGTGTTGTTGCTGCCTGCCTGGCAGGGGGCACATCATGCGTTACTAGGCCCATCACGGCCAGATATACTTAAAACAAACAACCCTCTGGTGGTCACAAGCTCACATCACTGAGAGCCAGCACAGCACTAATAGCTGGCAGCAATAACTCTGACTGATGTTAAGTGAAGATAATCTTGAAAACTAAATGTGTTGCGCAGTACAACACAACTAAAGGAAGCATCTGGATGTATATGTACCTCCCTCCCCAGATGCTGAAGCTTATCTTTAATTTAACTCTTGCACAGTAGAATACTAATAAAAAGCATACTCTTGTGGAAAAAGGGCCCAAGTACCAGCATCTCTTATTGTAATCAGACACTCCGTTTTTAAATACTTAGTGACTCTTAAAACATTCCCTGTTGGATATGAGTTTTCCTTATCATTCTGCCACATCTAGCTTTTCTCTCTCTCACCGAATCTCTTCTCCTCTTTGTCTTTTTTGACATTCCTGTCTTGAAAAAGCTCTAATCTTCTCTGTATATTGAACTACCTCTATACAACTTTCACAGTTGCCAGCTCTTATTTCCTGCCTCTCCATTTGAACAGCTGTTCCTCTAATCTCAGCACTGTTTTTTGGACAAATTCTCTCACCCAGCTTACCTCCCAGCTGCTACAAACCTTCTGTATCCCCTCAAGATGCATTCTTTTCTGTCTTCCTTCTGGTTCCACTAAAACTTCCTACAGTCGTAGGTACCATTACTGACAACACTGCCCTGTGAACTGACAAAAAAGTATTCGTGTTACTGCTAAGAAATTAGGTACTAGAAATAAGTTAAAAAAAAAATCATTCCAAAACATTTATTGAGAAAAAACAGAAAATCATGAAATTATTTTAATATCTATTTCAATTTTATTGAAAGAACTTGAATAATTAACGTAAGGTTTCAATTAACTTATAAAGCCTTGAAGGTGGTCTTGAATTCTCTTGCTAAAAATCAACCTTCCTCTTACCTCAAAAAACCTCCAAATCAGCAAACTAAAATACAGATTAATTCTGAACAGTTCCCACAGTTCTCACTAGAACTTAGTATGTGTAGTTAGCTACGTGTGACATCAAAAGGCATTAGCTTAGAGATGAGTATATTGGCATGTTTATAAAGCAGCATCTAAAAAATTGAGAGAGAATTCTCCCAGTATTCTAAGCAGAGTCAGATGAGGTTGATGCTTAGCAGTAAGGCCAGGGAGCTGCTTGGACAAGGCCAGGCGTTTGCATTAATATGGATTTCCTGTTACTCCAGCCCCTCAGAAGGCTTTGAGTTGACAAGGCTCTTGACTGGAAAGAACTTAATGTTTGAGTTCATTGGCAGTAACAGCCAGAGTGGTACATGAAAACAATATTAAAAATATATATGAGGAGGTAAGCTGGCAAATCCTTCTTAATATCGTATTTTTATACAGGCTACACTCCTTCCTCTTCTGTTTCAATATACTTCTAAAGAAGTATCTCTCAAAGAGTGATTACATTTCCTTTTTTTCAATGCCGTATAAGGAGGTTTAGTCAGCTTAGAGTTTGATTTACTAGACAGTGTTCTTACTGCAGATGCTGAGTAGAAAAAAATTCTGTTGTAGTAAAAAATAAATTCCACTACCTGGCCAAATATCTGCTGAAGCTCCCTCATTGCCATCCTTAGACATAGGTGAGACTTGTTACTAATAATATTATTGATTGCTAACAGCGATTATTTTTTAGCTTAAATTGTACTGTCGAAGAAGTATGGCTTTACTCGCTGTGGCTCAGTTTCTGCAGGCAAACTCTCTAAGTAATATTAATCATTCCTTTTTTTTTTTTGTGCCAGGGAAACAGGCAATATGCGGTCACATTAAATATTTTCTCTCTGACAGTCTTCAGTGCTTAGCTGTCCCTGAGTTTTTTAAAGGAGGGTGACCCACCTGCTTCTGTTGCCCTGACGACCAGCTGGACTCTGCCGGCAATCTCTCTTTCGCTCTCTGGGGGAAAAATCTGAAAAGTAGGCAGCAGTGTCATGCGAGTTCTGCTAAGGCAGAAAGACAAAACAAGATGCGAGAGTGTAGTGCTTCAAAATGACATCTTTTTTTCTGTTGGAAAATAACAAATTCCAGCATCTTGGAAGAAGGACAAAATATGCAGCTGTGTAATAATGGAGCCCATGAGGCTTTTATTGAGATAAATGGAGCAAGTCACACCTGTCAGAGCTTATTGCTTAGGCTTTTTGTAGGGAAGTGACAGTTAGGTTTTTTTTTTTTTTTTGGCAACCATAATGACATAATTTTTTTATGAAAAAATAGAATTCATAGTGTAAGGAATGGATTTTTATGGAAAATCTGCAGCTGTGGAATCACAAAATATTCAGGGTGTTGCTGGTGCGTCATCTCTATACAAGAGAAAGATTTAGTTTTATTTTGGTGTTTTGAATGATGGATTTGAACACGTTACATTATTCATTATGGAAGGCTGCTTATCTGTGATATAAATCTGGGAAATTTTAACTGCACTAAAGATTTGTGTGTATTTTGAGAAAAAGCTTGTGTTAAGTCTGAGGGGAGGTTGAGTGTGTATTGTATACTGTTGTACACTGTTGAGGAACATAAGCCTGTGGCTCTTCAGTGCCATTTAATTGTACAGTTAGGATTAAATTTTAATTAAACTGGTTTTTTTTTAAATGCATGTTACATTTTCTCTTCTGCTATTACTGCGGAATCCATATGTTAGAGTACCATAAATAGAGAGATTTTAAAATCAGCCTGTACCCATAAATTCAGTGACTTCTAATGCTGCAAGATACTTGAACAGTGTGCACGTTGTTATATAATAAATACAGAAGTAGTGTCCTTTACAGACTTGTTTTAAATGAATTTAAAATTGTAAATTAGTTTGCAGATTTAATTGCAATTCCGTGTGAAATTGTACTGTACTTGCTTTTAAGTACTGTAATTTTAGGGAAACATTACATATTATTCATGCTTAATAAACTAGTTGATTCCTGGGTTTGACCGCAAAATTTTACTCAACGTTGAGTATACCTGCGGTACTACAATAATAATCAGCAAAGTATATTTTACAAAATGTATTGTTGCATTGGAGTGCTTAGTAAAGATAGAATTGAGGTAACTGCTTTTGAAGTTTTTTGAAAATTACTTAAATATATGTTTTTTCTACTCAGATTCTATCCTGCATCCCTCTATCCCCTGCACAAAGCCTCAAACAACCCTGGCAGTTCTACTTGAGTTCGTTCATCTTTTTATGCATTAATTTTATTTAAAATCTCATTTTTTGAGTCATGGCTGCTGAGGTAGCTGTTCCCCCTTTTGTCTCTTTCGGTATACTGAGTATTTAGGCCTGAGGCAGGATGCAGTTTTGCAATGTTCACCCTCCAGTGTTGGGCTTAGAGCTACCGCACACTTGTATCAAACCTATTCCACAGATTCAAATGAGTTTGGGTAGCAGACCTTTCTTGTTCAGACATCTTTCTTAAAATCAACAACTTTTATTTATTTTTTTAGGAATTCCAACAAAGCATTTGAGAAGATTTTTTTTTAAATGCCCGCTAAATGAATGTTTGCAAGAATATCTATTTTATTTAAAAAATTGTTATCTTTTGATGGTGGTCTAGATAAGCATATCTTTTTCCGACATCCTTTGGAGGTGTTCTGTCTGAACCCCTAACAAAAAACTGCTTTGTCTTAAGTGAGTGTTCTCTTCAAAGCTTGCTTTGAGGTCTTTTAGTTGCCAACACTATCATTTTGTAGATGATACTTCCTTTCCTACTAACCTGTATAATTAGTTTAAATGAGAACAGGAAAAATATTTCTTATAATGATGTAAACAACTCTAAGTGTTTGTGAAAAGAATGGTATATCTTAAGCCATTCTATCTATTCCTGCTTGCTTTCCCCACTTAAACCCCACTTCCCCACTAAACCCCACTTATTTTGGGAGTGATTCCTGAGATAATACCATGATCAAAATCACTGAAAACACTCAAGTAGGAATTCAGTGAGATTTCACGACAGTGGTTTTAAGAGTACTTTTTGTTGAGGATTGTCAGTTTTGACTCATACTCCCCCTTGATCTGAAAGGCCATTTTGCTTATGCTTGGTGTACCATAAAAACTGACCATCTCTTTTCGACATTTGGGGAAGACTTCCCTAAACTTACATAACTCTGTTTCCCCCCATTTTGGTTATGCATTTGGGGCCATAATTACAAACTCTTTTCCTCAGGAGAGTGGTTGGAAAGGAGCACAACACAATGATGATTTGCCAGAAGCCTTATCTATAGCTGTGCTGATAACCCTGATACTTTTGGGCCTACAGTTTTTTACTTGGTGGGGGAAAGATGGCTGGTCTTTGGATACTTAAATGACTGATATTCAGTGGTAATAGATAACCATCCTATTAGTATCAGGATCAACTTAATTTTAAAATGTCTTAATATCTTTTGAAGTAGTAATACTATTCAGGTAGTTTAAGATGTGCTGTGCCTGCTGTTTCTTTCTTTGAGAAAGTGACCACAATGGTATTTTTGTCCTCTAGGTGGCAGCATATGACTTCACTCTTCCAGTTAATATTCACGGTGACGTTTCATTGTCACAGCAAAGCTCTGTGCCAGCAACTCCTATTGGATCTGCAAAGCACACCGTTGCTCCTCGTCCACAAGCAGTGACTGTGACTGTTCCGGTTTGTAGAGTTAAAGCAGTTGGTAGGTAAACTAGGGATATAAACAAGTGACGGATATTTATATTTTTAGTGATATTTTTGCTTGTATTCTAACTGCAGAGAATTACTATTTATTTGAAAAAAGAAACTACAGGGTTTAGAAGACTGAAGCTTAAGTAATTATTGTATAATTTGTAAATATCTTGGAAACTTGCAAAATTTTCAAATTTTAAGTCATCTTTTAAAATATCTATAAAGCTGAATTTGTTACTATTTTTAAACATAAGTATTATATGTGCTGGGAAAACACATAAGTTCTTACCATTGCCATTTACCTGTATCACTTTCCTAGGTCTATGATAAAAATTGTTATTAATTTAGCAATGTTCAATTTTGTTTCTACTCATTCATTAGTAGTTCTAGAACTTAACATATGGACCTCGTATTTACAGCAGTTCGTTTGAAAGGTGTAGAAAAGTAGTATATCATAATCTTTCTTTCCAGTGACACCCTGTAAAAACTAGGAGCTCTAGCTATATTTAAAACCCCTTTAAAATGTCTTTCAGCATGGCCCCGATCCAATCTGGAGACAACTACTAGTAATTCTCTCCATTTGCTTCTGTTTACTTTTGCACACACAACTGCACTCTTCTGGCCTTTCAAGTTTGGTTAAAGCCCAAAGTTACAGCAAGAAATTGATATCTTAGATGATTTTTCTCTGCTTTTTTTAGAAATAATTTTTCATTCTCCATAGTCACCTGTCTGATCCTAACAGTCATGTAGACCTGTACATACTTAGAATACTTGAATCCGCTAGTTTTCCTGTTCTCAGTGTTCTCATATGTATTCACTGTCTATTTGAGAATGAGATTTAAGTGCAGAGCATCTCCCTGGAATGATGTTCCTGTAATGTTTAAATATCTCAGGAGCACTAAGGGGTAAAAGCAATTCCCATTTATTCATTTTTCTCTATATTTTTTTCTTTATGCTATAGGGCTTAACCTTTGAATAAGTAATACTTTCCTTGAAGTCTGTGAGACTTTCTTTAGATCTCATGATGGAAGTAAATTCATATTGAACATTTCTACATGTATTTAGTTTAAGAACATGTAGATTAATTCATGCAAATGAATGAGATTTATAATAAAACATATCTCTAAATAAAAAATCATGAATCAAACTGACAAACTGGTAGTGCAGAAGTGATTTATGTAAGCTTGGAATTAAAGCTTACATAATAATTAAAGACTCTTACTTAAGTATTTGCAAGACCCTTTCCTTGCAGACTTATTTATTGTATATAACAAAGCTCTGAAAGAGCAAAAAGCCAAAGCAAATCAACTGAAGAAGGCTGGTCACAATGTCCTATCTCAGCCAGACACAAAGAAAGAGCACATATTATCAACTTGTATGATTTTTTTTTCCTTTTTAAAATTATGAATGTCACATTTTTTTCTTGTGGTTGATCATTTCCTTTCCTTTCCCCCTGAGGCCTAGTCCTTTAGCCTTCCTGTGTTTTCCTTGTACATGCATTTTCTGTAAGAGGTAGGGACTCCATGTCTTGCATAATTACACAGCACTTAAATGATGAAAACATTCCACATGATCGTTTTCTTGTCCTGAGCAGACCAGGTTCCAACTTTGAAACAGTAATTTGTAGAATTTGTATAGCTGTGTGTTAGAGAAATACAGGTAACATTAATGTTTACATAATGTGAGAAGTGGATTAGGAAATTGTAATTTAAAGGGAGGAGAGAATTGATCTAATCAAGGAACTTCCTTACTGGGTGTGAGACAAACTTGCAGTTTTTAATAAAAAGATGCAATATACTGGCTAGGTTTATTTGCAGTAGTTTACCCTAGTACAGAGGCAGAATGAAGACTCTTATGAGAATACGTATTTGTTTTTCTAAATCCTCTCTTTAAACTTCATCCTTTGCCATGACTGTGTTATTCCAGCTGTGTGAAATGAAGAGAAATGCTGTTGTAATACATCTATTAAGTATTTTATGATGAATACTGTCACACAACCTTGTATACATTAAATAACTGCTAAAATAGTATAGGATCTGGAAACAAATTTGTTGAATTTGGATATCCATATACATATTATATGAAATAATATTATTCTGATTTTTTTACTGTTAAGGAAATGAATGTTTGTGTAACTAAAATAGATGACTCAGAAGATTCTCCAGTTCCCCTTTTAAAAAATGGTATATTTCATCTCTGAAGTACTGTTGTGTATATAGTCTGACTGTCCTTGCACTCACCTGTAATAAAATGACCGTCTGCTTATAGTATCTTTGTGTGAAGGAGAGATCATGGAATGACACAATAGTTGCGGTTGGAAGGGACCTCTGGGAATTGTATAGACCTGTTACCCTGCCTTGCTAAGATAAGGGTCAGCTAGAGCAGGTTGCCCAGGACCATGTCTGGTTGGGTTTTGAGTGTTTCCAAGGATTGACACTCTGTGGTGCCCAGACAAGCTGCAGCCAATTCCAGTGTTCTCTACTGGTACGTGGAGTTATTCCTTCCCAGGTGCGGGACTTGCACTTCCCTTTGTTGAACTTGATGAGACTCCTGTTGGCCCATTTCTCCAGCCTGTTGAAGTCCCTCTGAATGGCAGCGCACCCGTCTGGTGTACCATACATTCCTCCCCATTTTGTGTTGCCTACAAACTTGCTGAGGGTGCACTCTGTCCCATCATGCAGGTCATTAATGAAGAGGTTAAAGAGTGTCGGCCCTGGTATCGATGCCTGGGGGACACCGCTAGTGACTGGCCTCCAGATGGACTTTGTGCCACTGATGGCAACCCTCTGAGCCTGGCAGATCAGCCCCTTTTCAGTCCCCCTTGGTGACCATTTATCATTTATCCACATTTCATCAGTTGACCTATGAGGATGTTCCAGGAGACAGTGTCAAAAGCCTTGCAGAGGTCAAGAGAAACCACACCTGCTGCTCTCCCCTCAGCCACTGAGCCTGTCACCTTGTCGTGGAAGGCCATCAGGTTAATCAGGCATGATTCCCCCTTTGTGAATCCATGCTGTCTGTTCCCACTCACCTTCTTGTCCTGAGTATGACTGGAAGTGGTTTCCAGGATTAGCTGCTCCACCGCCTTCCCAGAGACTGAGGTGAGGCTGACCAGCCCATAGCTCCCCTGATCCTCCTTGCCCTTCTTGAACATAGGACTGCCATTTGCTTTCTTCCAGTCCCTAGCCTGCTTCCCCAGTTGCCATGAGCTTTCACAGATAATCGAGAGTAGCCTCGCAGTCTCATGGGCCAGCTCCGTCAAGAGTTGTGTGTGCATCCCATTACGGTTCCTTGAGCTTGTGTATGTCCAATTTCTTTAAATGCTCCCTGACCTCGTCCTCTTCCACTGAGGATAAATCTTCCTTGCCTCTGGGCTTTCCCACTGGTCTCAGAGGCCTGTGATTGCTGAAGGCAGGTCGTACGAGTAAAGGCTGAGGTGAAGAAGGCAATGGGTACCTCTGCCTTTTCCATGTCCTTTGTCACCAGGTCCCCCTGCCCCATTCAGCAGCAGGCTCGTGTTTTCTGTAGCCTTCCGTTTGCTGCTGCTGTATCTCTGGAAGCCTTTCTTGTTGCCCTTCACGGCCCTCACCAGATTCCACTCCAGATGGGCTTTGGCTTTCCAAGCCCTCTCCCTGCACACTCAGGCAGCCTCTCTGTACTCCTCCTGGGTCACCTCACCCTGCTTCTTCTGCCTCTAGTACTCTTGCTTTTGACATCTGAGCTTTGTCAGGAGCTCCTTGTTCATCCATGCAGGCCTCCTGCCCCCTCTCCTTGAGTTCCTGCTTGTTGGCATGTCCCGTTCTGGAGCTCGGAGGAGGTGATCCTTGAAAATCAACCAGCTCTCCTGGACCCCTCTTCTCTGCGGGACTGTATCCCATGGGAATATTCCATCAGATTCTTGAAGGTAGATGGTATAAGTCTAAAGTTTAGCTCAATTTTGGGGTCACTTTTTAGTCCTCCAAATTTGATAGATGAAATATTAAGATCACTTGCATATGACTAAAGAGTCATGATAAGAAATTTAAATTACAGTATTTGTGCATATAGTATGTTGGCAATAAAAAGAAACTACAGCTTTAAAGCAAGTGAAGATCTATTATTCTAAATATGTACAGAAAGAATGGTTTTACTGAAAGATTTTGCGGAAATATTTGTCAAAATAATTATGTTTAACCTTCTTCACTTATTTTTTCCAACAGTACTTAGATCACCTTTGGAGTTCTCCTCAATGGAACTTACATTTTCACTGCGTTCAGGGGATATTCGTTTCAATACAGCTGATGAAAGTCTGAATTCTCAGGTACATAAACACAAGTGTTGTAATTAATCTTGGCAAAATCTTTTTTATAATTTGAAACTGATTGGGGAAAAAAATAGAGATCTGGAACTTAAATTTTAATCATGTTCCAAATACCTGAGTTTGTGTATTTTGAACTTTTTCCATCATCATTCTATTGAGTTCTGGCTTTTATGTTGGGCTGTCTTTACTAGTTAGAAATTTTTCCAAAACTCAAAATTCATCTCATCCTTGCTTTCTGATATGTGAGGTAAAGCATGTGCAGCATGAGAAACTGACCACGGATTGTGCAAGATATAGCTTACTTGCAAAGACTTTCTGCCTCTACCTCTGCTGGTAAAGTACAGGGAGGCAGTCAGTGTCCCATGACGGTCAATAAAGTTAAATTGTTACCCCAGGATGTTGTATGGTGCTGTGCTCTGTGCCACCTGGCACTCTCCCAAATGATTCTTGGTCTTGATTTAGGGCTTTAGTTGGAAAGAGGGACTAAACAGGGTGCTTGGCCACAGCAATTCAAAATAACTATTCTGTTTTGGAACATAAAGAATTTGACTGTATGATTACGAACCATACCATGTCCTTGTCTATCCTCTTTAATTCTTGAAGACTTTATTTGGAATTTATAGAAATGGACTATACTTTTGTGTGATGACATTCTCCCCAACTCTTACTTCAAAATCTTTTTCAGGTATTTTCAGAAAAATGGTGGTTGTGTAAAGTCAAAGCCTTTTCCTAGCTATTGACATATTAGGCATTGAAAGAGTAACTGAGATGGGGAATGAAATCTTTCTTGTTGCCACTGTATTCTCACTGAATTGAAAAAATGGGTTTCTAAAACCTGAACGTCTAATACTTTTGTGAACTCAACATATCTGTTAGAAGCACTGTAACTAGATGATGTGGGTCATAGTTTAGTTCTTGCAATGCTTCATTTGTATCAGAAAAAATCCTCTCACTTCTGTTTGGCTAAGGACTCCCACCACAATACTTCTATCTATTTACCGCCCCAAAATGAGATTTTCCATTCTGGAAGGAAAATGTATGTCTTTGTGAATGTGGTGAGTGACTGCAAAGCACCTAGTCTGTGCCGTTAGGCATACTCATTTTCTCACCATGCAGGTTTAATAACCTGGGTTCTTCATTGTTCTCTAGTGCTTTCTTGCTTTCAGTCTGATCTGATTGCAAAAGGGATGCTTAATATAGAATATTAAGAAAGGTATCATAGTGCTCGTTACTTTCCCTTTTTCATGATTGTCCCCCTTTCTCCATAAACATTTACAGAAACTTGACCTGAGGAATATCTCAAGGCAGCAGTTGACATGGAAATTGAGTTGTGATGGTCAAAAAAAAAAAATAGAAGATGGTATTTTTAAGTTTAGTCTACAGACTGGATTTCTTGAGCCGGGACAAAAAATCAGTATCACTGTATATTTCTGCCCTCGTAAGTATTTTTCTGAATTCTATGGATAGTTTGCTAAAGATATTATTTCATAGGTTTGTTTAAATCTCTTCTTACCATGGATCATAGATAGTACTTTTTTGATGAGCTTTGAGTTAATATGCCTAGATAACCAAATGAAATGATAAAGGAAAGGCTTTTTGAGGTTCTGAGCAAACAAGACAGCTGCAGACCTAACACAAGGAACTGAATCTCTTGACTAACATTATTTGGAAAGCCTTTTTGTACATACAAGGTCTCAAAGGGCTAGGATACCTGAGTTATTTTCAATACTGCCATTTAATGTACATTTGATTTGACTGAATTGAATGCAAAAAGCTTTCCAAGAGTACCTTTTGTGTGTGTGTGTAAAGTTTTTTTTCTAAATAGCCAGAATTTAGGTGAGAATAGAAATTTCCTTCTTCTAAAGACATAAAATCAATGTAGAGATGATATTTTCTGAGAGGTGTGCTAAGGCAACTAGAACCTAAGTAAAAAAAATGAAATATATTTCTAGCTAAATTTGGGGGTTTACGGGAAGATGATAGTCAACCACATACACTAGAAGAGGAATGACAGGATGTGAATATTAGGATTCTACCTTATTCTCAGTCAAGTCTTTAGGAGCCAGACTAATGTAACCTTGCATGTGAGCTGATAAAGCCTACCAGTGTCTGCAGCACCTCACAGGACTTAAAGCTGTATTGGCAGTTTAAGTGCCCTACTGGTGGCCCCAGCATTCTCAAGGGGAAAACAAAAGTTGTCTTGTTGGTAGGATCTGATCGTGAGTCAGCAATTGACCATTCCTGCCCTAAAGGAAGATGTTGGTATTATTCTTGATGAACGTGGTTGAAATCTATAACCCGAAACAAACACTGGGAATAATTTAGTATAATTATAAATAAAAATTGTAGGTATAAGGGCCTGACCATGATTCTGTATGGTAAATTGAGAAGACTGTATTAAATGCTGTTCTGCATACATGCTGTGAATGTCGTGCAAGAGCCATATTTAATTAAATGTGTAGCTTTGAGTTGCTTCCTATATCTTTTTTTTATGCCTTATTGGTAGTTTTTGTCTTAAAGTGTATGGTTGGGCTGTGATTTTGTTTCATGAAATAGAAAGTAACTAATACCTAATGATTTTGCAGAATTACTTGGAAAATGGTTTGCTTTTAATTATTTTAAATTTTCTTTTGGACAGCAAATCCTAACTTTTCAGAAATACTCTTTCTTTCTACATATATTACCTGGAAAGTTTCTGACCTAATCAGTATTTATAGTTGTTGTTTTTCACATTTCTGTGAAATGTCTGTGGAACATCATTTTAGAAATCTGTATTTGAGTTAAATTATATTATATTATAAATTAAACTGCTAGAGGAAAGTTAAATTCCATTTTACTATTGGAATACTCTAAAAATATTTAGAGCATCTGTTTCTTTTTTTGAAAGATCAGTCTATTTCTCTTTTCCCCCTACATTCCTCCAAAGTAAATAAAAAACCCTGGATTTTGGTCCTGAACCCACACATTTATTTAACAGCCATAAAACTCCATTCAATGTAACACTAAAATTTTATAGGAGGTAGGTTCTATTTTTATACTTAGTACAATCCTCTGTTTTGGAACGAAGCAATATTATCCCATCTTCGCTCATCTCCACAGGTCCTCAATCAGATTTCAGTGATAACTTATGTAGGTTGTCATTGCCCAACAGATGAAAATTTTTGTTAAAGTATTGGTTTTTGGAGTGATATGAAATTAAAAAAAAAAAAGGGTGCTAGGTGCATTGAAAGAGAGCATTGTCCCAGGGTGCAAGAAAATGGTAGAATATGAAAATCATAAGGATGGCAAGAAGATTGGACAGAGCGTGGAAGGATAGCACTGGAAAAGAATCTGGAGATTATATGTTTTCAGATGTTTAGCTATGCAAAGCTTTATACATAAGGGCTTAGTATCTCATTTTTCTTTTGAAAGATATAAGGATCTACTGAAAGCATCTATAGACAGCATGTTTAGACAGAAGAAGAAGAAGAAGAAAGGCTCTAGGTAAACTTTGAATTTTTGAGAAAGTATTGAGATGCAAGTCAGAGAAAAATAGGATAAAAAGAAGTCAAGCAACAGAAACATATTATGACCCCAGGTTTTTGGAGTAAGAATACAGAAGAAAGAGGAGTGGAAATATAGGTGTGGAAAGTGAAAAACAAAGATTCAAAATCCTCCGTTGTTCCTCAAGATATAGTTAAAAAAAAATTCATGTATAGTTTGTTTTAACTGTATTTCTTTTACGCTTATTTTTTCTCCTTTCACTAATTTCTACTTTGCTTTCCATAGAGTATCAGGCTTTTCTGTAGTCAGTCAAATAATAAAACCAAGAAAATAAATGCTGTAAGTTTGAGAAGGTGTTCTAATAGATATTTTTGCAGAATGTGCATATTGGTAGAGTAATTAACCCATGCACCAGTACAGGCTGGGGGCTGACCTGCTGGAAAGCAGCTCTGCGGAGAAGGACCTGGGAGTTCTGGTGGACACCAAGTTAAGCATGAGGCAGCAATGTGCCCTTGTGGCCAAGAAGGCCAACGGTATCCTGGGGTGCATGAGGAAGAGTGTTGCCAGCAGGTGGAGGGAGGTGATCCTCCCCCTCTCCTCAGCCCTGCTGAGGCCACATCTGGAGTACTGTGTCCAGTTCTGGGCTCCCCAGGACAAGAGGGATGTGGCACTACTGGAGAGAGTCCAACGGAGGGCCACTAAGATGATTAGGGGACTGGAGCATCTCTCATATGAGGAAAGACTGAGAGAGTTGGGCCTGTTCAGCCTGGAGAAGAGAAGACTGAGAGGAGATCTTATCAATGTGTACAAATATCTAAAGGGAGGATGTCAAGAGGATGGGGCTAGACTCTTCTCAGTGGCGCCAGCGACAGGACAAGAGGCAACAGGCACAAACTGAAACACAGGCAGTTCCATCTGAACATGAGGAAAAACTTCTTTCCTGTGAGGGTGACAGAGCACTGGAACAGGTTGCCCAGAGAGGTTGTGGAGTCTCCTTCTCTGGAGATATTCAAAATGCGCCTGGATGCGATCCTGTGCAACGTGCTCTAGGTGACCCTGCTTGAGCAGGGGGGTTGGACTAGATGATCTCCAGAGGTCCCTTCCAACCTCAACCGTTCTGTGTGATTCTGTGTAATTGCAGATCATATTAAAACAGTCAATTGTAAAGAACGTTTATAAACATTCCAATCTGCTTTTGAATTTGAGAAACATACTGTTTTAATAGATGTTTTAACAGTAGTTTGCATTGATAAACCAAGAAAATACCTGTTTGAAGTCATTCACATGTGATTAAATCAGTGGGGTTTGTTATAGGGGTGCTCAGGACAATATTGGACTTAAGATAAACAGAATAAAGCTGCACTTCCAGATCTCTGGTGATGACAGGGCTTGGATTAGCATAGTTTCTCTTTTTCTCCTGTTTCTTTCTAAGTGTCACTTAGTGTTAATGACAGTTGAAGCAGATTTTACAGGTTTTTCTAATACTACTTTATGCAGCAGCCAGATAGGGATCACGTGCTAATCATAATAAATGAAGTGATCAGCCATGTGATAATCCTATTTAGAAGGTGTTTACATTGTGGGACTGTATTAAAAATTTTCCTATAAATTCTCAAATGCCGGAGTGACTATAAAGCAGAGAACAACATGCAGGTAAAAGGCCGTGTTTTGAACTACTAAATAAATTGTATGTGTAAATGCACACATGCATATACATAAAGATGACTGATAAATAATTATTGTAATTTAAGGATATTTATATCTGTTCTGTTTTTCCAAACCTTCTGTTTACAGTAAATCATAAATCACTGTAAGAATCAATTGCCTTTAATTCGATGTTCTAAGTATTTTCCCATGATTTATAGCCTACTTGTGCTATACCTTCCCTGAAAATAATTACTCTTTCTTGAAATAAAACATTAGACACAACAACCCCCCCACCCCGGCCCCAGGAGACCTAATTAAGGAATATGTTGTGCTGATCACCTTCATAGGTTTGTTCTCTAGAGTTGTAGTGTGGGGGTGAACAAGCCTTAAAATAAACTTTGAGTGTGCATTATAGTAATTTGTTTAAAAATGCCACCACGTTTATAATGAGAGTAAAAAATGCTATGGTATGCTTCCATGTGTTTTAACAAATGATGCAAAGAGTTTTATATAATGCATGGTAATGTAATGCTTCCTTTTCAAGAAGGATTACTCAGTTTAATAGAGATTCTCAAGAACTGAAGATGTATTAATGCAATCCTTTCTACTGTAATGCAGTACGATATATATAGCATTAATGATATAAGAACAATTTCACTATATCTTACTGTGCTATATAAAACTTCTATCTGCGGGACAGTAAGTTGCAATAGATCTGTGCTGTAGGATTTCACGTGGCAAAAAACTCAGAAATGCTCTAATGAGTTAAGAGGGATGCAGTGCCCCTGGAGGGTGTGATGATTATGTACCTGAGGGGCACAGATGAACATCATGCCCTCCATCTTTTAGGGTTCTTTCTACAACAGTAAGAAGTTAAATAACTCCTCTTTAACAGTATCTGTGGGGAAATGATTGATTTGTTTTTGTTTTTTTCCTTTTTATAGGGCCTGCCTTTAAGTTATGACTACTTGCGCCTTTTCTCCTTTGAAGTCTGTATTTCAGCATAAGCAGTTTTTTTATTGGCACTCATTTATGCTAAAGTTGTATGTATTATATTTGTAATATGGGATGAATTATTGGAAAGTCCAGGGCAGCTGAACTGGAAATGTTTATCTGAGAGACAAATATAGAAAGTGAATAACAATCTAATATGAGCTTAAGAGGGTAAAAAGAGCAGGTGATAGTTTTGCTTTCTTCTCACACTCTCAAAAGATCAAAAAATATGCTAGTACACAGTTAAGATTTGTGGAAGAACTCTTAGACTCATACTGATACAGAACAGGAAGGAATATGGACATACTTAAGGAGGCAGCCTTCTTAAACTGGCTTTTGCTGCTAGTTTAAATTGAAACTTAAATAAGTGGAGTGGAGGTGGGGGGCTTTTAAAATATTTCTCTTGCAAAAGTAGGTGAACAATGTCAGGAGGAAAACTTATCTATGTGCATAACTTCCTTTCAACAGAAATATAATCTCTGTTTATGTTTCTTTTAAGAAGGGCTCTACAGAAATTATATCCCCAGTATAGTATGCTAGAGAGTTAGGCATTCTGAACTGGATGGGCTTTCTAGTGCAAATTAGACCGAAGTGAGGCAGCTAAGAAATATGTGTGCGTATGCACTTTGAGAAATCTTTCTGTGTTCCTTTATTCAGAGTTTTTTTCCTAAGGTAAAGTGGTGAATGCTTATTTCCCATCCAGAAAAGACAAAGGGGAAATTGCCCAAATAATTCTACAGATTTTTTTTCAGCCTGTGGCAAATTTAGATGGGCAGAGTTGCCAGTACCATCAAATCTCCCTAAGGAAATTTTTCCATATCTCCTGGACCCCTTGTTGTCTGTCCTATAGAAATTAGTGGTGTTATATCAGAATGGTAACAACAACACAAGCTTTGATTGTAGTCATGAAACATGTAATTAATAGGATAAATATATCCCACAGTATTCTGACTATTTAGTTTTTCCTGGCTAAGTGATCTGAATACTTACAAAAGATCAGACTGACATTTTTTAACTGATATAATTCTGTCTTATACCTAAGTTTATATGAGGTCTACTGCTGGAATTCCTTCTCACTGGTGCCACTAAGAACGGAGCAAAATCTGGGTGAAGTTAATGTAAATTGGTGAATGGGTTGGCAGATATTATCAGGCTTGGGAAAAACACCATTTGCTCTTATGGAGAAAAATGGCAATAGATATTACCTGCCAGTGCTAAAAATCTGAATATTTGAAGGGACAAAGCATGGAACGAAGTGTAAAGAAATGAATAGAGATTAGTATAAGGAAGAAAGGTTTAATAGTAATTTAGAAAGGGTGTTGATATCCATTCTCTTTAAGAGTGTCCTATTTTTAAATCATGCAGTGTTTGTTCTCCAGCACCCTATCTTGTGAATTCACTATATAGTAAGCTGGAATCAAAGTTGTGTACATGGAGAAGACTTCTGCTTCAGGGCACTTACTGCATTCTTTGGGGGCTAATGATGCAGGGAATTGAGGAATTCCATTATGGCCCTACCTTTGCCATATTTTTCATGTAAAATGAAATAAAAGTTTAGCTAAAGCAGTATTATTGGTCCATATATCTTTCTCAGTTCCAGATTTTATTTGCAGAAGAGCCACGAGTTCATGACTTACTGCTAGTTCAGGACATAATTCCCATTAGTTTCAAAATAAAGTTAAATATTCTCAAAACTTTCTGGGCCTTTCAAACTAATGACCAAAACTTAATGGGACCATATATACTTTTTTTTTGGTCTTTGTGAGGACAGTATCACAACATGCTGTGTTTTTATTTGCTTATTTATTTATTAAAATCCTCATGGGGTCCTTATGTGTTTACATATGGAGAATTTTGTGTTTAGTAAGTGTGTGGAGCCACATACAGAATGATCAGTTTAACAAATCGACTGTTTCCTAGAATAAGCACTGTATTCTGTCCACAGCCTGAGTCAGGGATTCTATGGAATATACATGTGATCATGTAGTTAATATTGATTTGTTTTATGTACAGTGGGGATGAAAAGTTTGTGTGGAAAAGTCTAATACAACCATTTTATAGCTTTTGATGGTTTGACTTTGGAAATATAGTTAATACAAATATTTTAAAATGTGAGAGGTAGTGCAAATAACTTATTCTTTGGTACTGACATCTGACCCTGTAGTTTCCTTCCTTAAATTGTGGCATTTATTGGTCGTGGCCTGTCACTTTCCATTACTCTATGTTCTAGAAATGTAGGAGTACAGGATACCAGAAGCATGGTTTAACTAGAGCACAACTGCAGGAGATTAGTTTGTCTGGCTCATATATAACTTGTATAGTACTGGTCATCTTTTCTTACAGGCCTGCCCAATGTTATGTGGCACTTCATACATCTCCATGAACTTTTTTGACTCTCTTTCACCTTTCCCTCATAAGAGTGCCAAGTGCCAGAAAAAAGGTGTTGTTTTCTTGCTGTTTCAAAACTTAGCATCACAACCTTCTCAGCTTTCTTGGGGTATTCTCTCCTAAAACTAGTTTCCATTTAACAGGGAACTAGCCATATTTTTTGAGCATTGCAGCAAGTTCCCATTTCATCTGGCTTTCCCCTTAAGAGGTTCACATTTGTTGTTCTGATATGAAGGGGTCTGTAGGCCATGCTCTGGGCAGCTAACAGGCTTTTATGAAGCTCCTTTAGCATCATCTCCATGAAGAAATTGACTCTTACGAGGAGGGAATAAGATAAAATGTTTTGAAGAGGGCAGGTTTTCTACTTTGGGTATGCAAACAATGGCAGCTGTTTCTCACGCTGTGAGAAAGATTATTGGAGCTAAAGAGCTTGAGGTTATATTCTGTTTGCTGTAGCATGTGTGCTCATACAGACACATAAAATAGAAATTACTCATTTTGCTCTTTCTTTCCTTCTTAAACATTAGGTGAGGATGTTTCTGGTTCATACTTACTAATCTGTGGACAATGGGGAATCAAAGGGAAGGATGTTTTTCTCAGAATGAAAAGATTAAACTTTTTGTGTTGCAAAGGTACCAGTGACACATCATAGATTCGCTTCTAAGTGAAAAAGGTATTCATTAGTTGGCCTTCAAAGTTGTTGCTTTGTCAGTTCTTCAGCAGGCAGGAATAACTGAAAACTTGGTAAATGACACTGCGTGACTTGGAATAACATTTTGATAGAGTAACAGTTGCAAATGCACCTTGCTTCCGTATCAGTGAAAGAAAAAGAAAACGAGCTTTTGCTGTCCTGTAGAAAAAGGAACCCTGGAGCATTTGGAGGGATGGTGTGAGAAGGGATAGAACAGAAGGAAATCGGGGATCCTGTCAGTGGAGGGTAATTCAAGGATGTAGTAGAACCTGTCCCCCTGGCTGGTGTAAGGCTGTTCAACAACAGTATAGGTTTTATAATCATCTGTTAAAATGATCACCATCTTATAAAGCACCAACTATCTTTTGGCTTGGCAGTCAGATGTTACTGATATTTATTCATTTGTAAAATTAGCATTCTATGCGTTAATTAGTGCAGTTTATTACATAACTGTAATTCTTAAAATTGACAAGTGTTATAGTGATGTTCTACATAAAGGAATGTTAATACAGTAAATAATTCACTTTCAAAAAGCTTTTTACTAATTAAAAAAATGGATTTTTGATTTGCTGCAAGCAAGTATTCGAAACTTGCTTAGTAAGTAATTCATTTAATTTATGTTAACCTACATTTTGAGTAAGAAAGCAATAATGATGATAAAATAAAAAAAATTTCTTACTCTAACTCATTATTTTAATTGCATGCATTTATGGTAATAGGTTGGCTTTTTTTGTTTTTGTTTGTTTTTTAGCAGCTTGTCCTGGAGCATATGCATCTGAAATGTCAGTGTATGTAAATGATAATCCATCTCACTACAGAATAACTTTATCTGGCACTGTGAAGTCACCAAAAATAAATTTTGATCCCATCCTTCTAATGCTGATGCCAGTTCCTCTGGGTATGAAAACTGAAACAGCCATCAATATTATTCCACAAGATTATTTAAGGTAAAAATCTTAAAGTAAATTTACTATAGAAATCCTGAATAGTTCTTGTTTTTGTTTTCTCCTAAAAAAGAGAATTCATACTTGTTTATGACGATTAGTATTCAGAGGAAAAAGTCTGCATATTTAAGAGAAAATGCATATAGCTCTACATTCAGCAAACCCATATTTTGTCCTGAAAACATATTACTGCTTCATGAAGTGGCCATCTTCTGTTATATTCATTTTGTCACATGCTTGTAAAAGTATTTGGAACAGTACATGAAATAGGAAGAGAAGAATCTTACCAGGAGTTTTTGCTAACTTTAGCCAGATACTAAGATGATAGTCTTATCTACTCTACAGGTTAGAAAGCAGTGTTTTGAAATCTAACTGGTATTTGGCTAATTAGTGACTTTTTTTTTTTGGGGACCATTATTCAGTTTTACTTCCTGAGCAAACTTTAGTACCAAAAAGCACAACACATTTTAAGGATGTGATTTAATATATTAAGTAATTCGTATATTTTTCATTTTTGTGTAGATCACCTGCTTTATCCTGTTGGTTAAACTTACAAGAAAGCCTTTTCTTAATTTTTATATTATATAATATAACCTGACACCAAATCAACTCCTGTTTGATAAAAATCTTCTCAATCTTTTAACATAGATCTTTTCAAGTCAGAGCTGCAGCACTCTTGTGTATGTTTGTGTAGAAAAATTTGTTTTCAGTCTCAGAGATGCAACTTCTCTACATGTAATTATGAAATAGTGGTAATGTTAGTTTGATATGCCTATGTGGGTACCATTTCAGTGTCAGAAGAACTGGAGGAAAACTTTAAGTTGCAGAAAATTAGACATTAATCACTTGAAGATAACATGAATTTTGTTTATCTCCTTTGACTTGTAGTAGTTTATAAAGTGACTGGTCTGTTGTCAGTAATTCAGTGGTTGGATTCAGAATCACAGAATCGCAGAATGATTGAGGTTTGAAGGCACCTCTGGAGATCATCTAGTCCAAGCCCCCTGCTCAAGTAGTGTCACCTAGAGCACGTTGCACAGGATTGCATCCAGGCGGGTTTTGAATATCTCCAGAGAAGGAGACTCCACAACCTCCCTGGGCAACCTGTTCCAGTGCTCTGTCACCCTCACAGGAAAGAAGTTTTTTCTCATTTTCAGGTGGAACCGTCTGTGTTTCAGTTTGTGCCTGTTGCCTCTTGTCCTGTCGCTGGCGCCACTGAGAAGAGTCTGGTCCCATCCTCTCGACTCCCTCCCTTCAGATACTTGTACACGTTGATAAGATCTCCTCTCAGTCTTCTCTTCTCCAGGCTGAACAGGCCCAACTCTCTCAGTCTTTCCTCATATGAGAGATGCTCCAGTTCCCTAATCATCTTAGTGGCCCTCCGTTGGACTCTCTCCAGTAGTGCCACATCCCTCTTGTCCTGGGGAGCCCAGAACTGGACACAGTACTCCAGATGTGGCCTCAGCAGGGCTGAGGAGAGGGGGAGGATCACCTCACTCCACCTGCTGGCAACACTCTTCCTGATGCACCCCAGGATACGGTTGGCCTTCTTGGCCACAAGGGCACATTGCTGCCTCATGCTTAACTTGGTGTCCACCAGAACTCCCAGGTCCTTCTCTGCAGAGCTGCTTTCCAGCAGGTCAGCCCCCAACCTGTACTGGTGCAGGGGGTTATTCCTCCCCAGGTGCAGGACCCTGCACTTGCCTTTGTTGAACTTCATGAGGTTCCTCTCCGCCCACCTCTCCAGCCTGTCCAGGTCTCTCTGAATGGCAGCAGAGCCTTCTGCGGTATCAGCCACTCCTCCCAGTTTTGTATCGTCAGCAAACTTGCTGAGGGTGCACTCTGTCCCTTCATCCAGGTCATTGATGAAGAAGTTGAACAAGACTGGACCCAGTCTTGTTGTCCTTGACATCCCTTGCCAGATTTAATTCCAAATGGGCCTTGGCCATCCTCGTTGCATCCCTGCATACTCTGACAATGTTCCTATATTCCTCCCAAGTGGTCTGTCCATTTTCCCACATTTTGTACACTTCCTTCTTCTGTTTGAGTTTTGCCAGGAGCTCCTTGCTCATCCATGCAGGTCTTCTGCCCCCTTTGCTTGACCTTTTACTCATAGGGATGCTCCGATCTTGAGCTTGGAGGAAGTGATGCTTGAATATTAACGAGCTCTCTTGGACCCCCCTTCCTTCTAGGGCCCTAACCCATGGGATTTTTCCAAGTAAGTCCTCAAAGAGGCCAAAGTTTGCTCTCCTGAAGCCCAGGGTTGTGATCCTACTTATTGCCCTGCTTCCTCCTCACAGGATCCTGAACGCCGCCATCTCATGGTCACTGCAGCCAAGGCTGCCCCCAACCTTCACATTTCCAACCAGTCCTTTGTTTGTTAGTACAAGGTCCAGCAGCACACCTCTCCTTGTTGACTCCATCATCTGTGTCAGAAATTTACCATCAATGCTCTGCAGGAACCTCCAGGACTGTTTGTGCCTAGCTGTGTTGTCTTTCCAGCAGATATCAGGGTGGTTGAAGTCCCCCATGAGAACCAGGTCGTGTGATTGTGAGGCTACTTCCAGTTGGCTGTAGAAGGCCTCATTGACTTCCTCTTCCTGATCAGGTGGCCTGTAGTAAACGCCCACAACAGTATCACCCATATTAACCCGCCCTTTAATCCTTACCCAGAAGCTCTCGACTCGCTCTTCATCCACCCCTAGGCACAGCTCGATACATTCCAGTTGCTCTCTCATATAAAGGGCAACTCCCCCACCTCACCTTCCTGGCCTGTCCTTCCTAAAAAGCACGTAGCCATCCATGACAGCACTCCAGTCATGTGAGCTATTCCGCCATGTCTCTGTAATTGCAATGAGATCATGGCCCTGCGACCGCACACAGATCTCTAGTTCTTCCTGTTTATTCCCCATGCTGCATGCATTGGTGTACAGGCACTTCAGAGAGGTGATCAAGCATGCAGGTTTCCCAGGAGGGGTGCAAAGGATCCTCCATAGCCATGTCCCATGCGCACTTCCCTGGCTGTATGCACTCTCTGGAGGCATCCTGACTTGAGCTGTGTTTTGCTGAATACCGTGTCTCTATAAGTCTCCCTTTCCCCCATCTTTCATCCAAAAGGATTCCATATAGGTCTGGGCTCGCTCACACTTTTATTTCAAATTGGAACCTAAAACTACATAACCAAGGAAAGAATCTTTATATATCTCCATGGATTTCCATTTCACATTGTTATTGTAAAATTTTTTGAATATTAAAATACCTTCATGTATGCTAATACCATTTAGTCAGTATAAATGAAAGCTTTGGCTGTAGCAAACCTCTGAGAAAGCACACAAAAGGAAGTAACATTTAAGCCTTTTGTATTGCAGTAGTTAGGAGAAATTGTTCTTCCTTGGGATGTTGAACTATTGTGGGTCAGTATTAAACATCGAGATAACATTTGTAAAAAAACAAAGCAGCATGCCTAATGCTGAAGGATTTTAATTCTTCAGTTAGTTTCAATGGACTAACACTTCAACACTGAAGTATATTAATATACTTCTGTATATAACTGTAAAAAGAAGTTTCATAAGTGTATGAATCACCTTTATTACTGTCATCCTGTGAGCCCAAAACCCATTATTATTGATTTTTAACACAGGCAATCACGGATTCGAGTTGAACTTCCAAAGCTTGAACTTGAAGATGGTGACAGGATTTACCCCTTTTCTGTACAGTTCCCAGAAGGACAAGATATTGTTGTTTCATCAGATGGCACAAATATAGAACTCATTTGTCATATTGGCTTCAGCTCATCTAGACCAGTGTCATTTTTAGGGAATATATTCTTCATTGATGAAGAAGAAAACAGGTAATGCATTCAATTCAAATTCATATGGAGGCAGGATCCAAACTGACAAAGGTTATAAGACATAGAACTGTTATTAGGAACTGGTTGAGTAAAGATCTGCAAAGATATTCTGAAAAAATGAGAATGAAACTTAGAAATGCATTCCTTTTTCAACTGGATTACCACTCGAAAACACACAATTCAGCTTTGGTCTCTAAGGTAAGATTTGCCTAAGTTACTGTTTTAAGGTCTTGTATCTCAGTCATACCTTTACCAGTTAATTCTTAGTCTGCTTATCCCTTCTCAAATTGCTTTGGAGAGGCATGCTCTTGAGTCAAGAAATCCTAGTGTTTTCCATTACAGGGTATTTTGCTTTTTTAAAAATACCCTCTTAAAATTTTGCAATATATTTAAAGTTTTGTTGGAATCTAAAATGAGGGAACACCAACATCAGATCTGATCTTCATGTGAATTTAAGCTTGTATAGTGACTTTGTTCCATAATGAAAGCTTCTTCATTCTCAAGCTTTTAAAAAAACTTATATTCATTTCATAAAGTTTTTATCATATTAAGAATAAATTTAACTTACTGTAGAGCTACATAAACCTTTCAGAGTTTGTTTTGCAAAGCAAGTAGTTTCCAGTAGCTTGTAATGATTTTGGGGACTGGGGGCGAAATGTCTTTGTACATGTGGTTTATTCATTCTTAGCCTCAAAGTAGAGGTGGGGAGACATTCTGTCGGGGGAACTATACTGGAAGGCAGAATTTCATTTTGCTGGTAGCCAGCAGAGAGTCATCTGTAGTTTGTTATACAGCAAAGAACACTGTCCCAGTGTTGTTTCCAGTGGACCTCCCTCCCTCCCTGTGTATGTCATTCTTAGATCTTCTGCTCTTGTGTTTTTATATCCTAATTCTTAATTTTGTCTTCTCTGTTTTTACTGTAAGCTTTTTAGGGCAGGACAGTCTACTACAAGTTTATGTACTCTGAGCTGAGGCATTTGCTGATCTCTAGTTCTTCCTGTAATGTTGTTAATCAGTTACCTTATTGGGAATCTGCAGGGTACTGTCCTTTAGGTGGTTGTAACTAATTTATCTTTGGGGTTTCAGGCTGTTGCTATTTTCATTACTGATTTCAGATGTTCGATAGTGTTTTTTGTTTTCTGAGGCTAGTGAGAAAGAAGATGTGTGCGTGTGTGTATATGTTTGTGTGTATACTTATATATATATATAAATACTGTATAGAACTAGTGTCAGTGTCATACTACTTTTGGTATGAGACACAGGACTGGAGGCCAATATATAGGAAGCTCGGATGCCTGCCTCCCTCCATATAGTGCTCTCCCGAGTTTTCTGCACTGGCTTAGACTTTCTGGATAGCAGCATCAGCAGAAGCAGGCACAACCAGAGAAAAGGGATAAGGGACAAGGGTACTCTTAGATTTCCCCCTTCCTTCCCCCCCCACCCCCCTGGTTGCAACCCTGTGCACTACTTCAGAAAGCAATTTAAGTTTTTAAAAGTACTGAAATGATTTGGGAATATAAACCCTATGTCCAAAAAATCCTTCTAATTCCTATCAGACCTAAATTCCTGTAGGACAACAGACCTAGAGTTTGACAGCAATTTAAATGTAGTGTTCTTACTAAAATTCATCTCTTTAAAACACTTGCATTTATTTAGATTTATTCAGGTGAAAATAAAAGATTCCCCTTTTTCTTTAGTTCTGTTAGTTAATGACAACTGCGTTTTTTCACAGTTGCAATCAATTTAGTGATGAAAACATATTGCAAGCATGAAATGTATACACCTTATTTTTGATTTTAAAGTAGCAGTCTGTTTCTTTAAATAACTTCAATGGAGAAAAGCTACCCAAAAGGCTTCCCCTGCTCCCAGTAAATGGAGATCCAATTTGTTATTAATTTGTTTTATATAAAAATAAACATTATTCAGGATTTGTCCCTTTAGTTCATCTTTCCCCTTTGCTGGATGAATGAATACATGCAAGAAGAGGAAAGATAAATACTGTTGTGATTAAAAACCATTCCTGCCATTACTATTTTCAGCAGAGTAACTATTTTGAGGTTTAAATGTTTTGCTTAGAATGAGCTTTTTCCTAAGCATAAATCTAATTATAATATTTTGATGCAAAGGTTGTGGATATTTCAGTTATTGCTGCACACATAGGAACAGTGTTTTATATTTTTCTCTATATATATTATCAGCCAATAATCTAGTCTTTGTGTTCACATTTTATTCACTTCTAAGATCTAATCACAGTGTGGGATGGGATTCATAAATGCATACTAAAACTTGTAGTAATTATGAGAAAAGGATAATTTAAACTTACTATGAGATCTGAAATATAGCTGTTGAGCAGGCACAATATTTAGTTTTAATAACTGTTTTTATATGATGCAGTAGCAGCTTCTCAAACCTTGTTATGGAGAAATAAGCCTTTCTGTTGTGTAATAAACTTTATCTGTGTTGCCATTAAAATGAAATAAAGGATACCCCCCTCCATTTAAAGGGAAAGTTAATGTGTTTTTGAAAAAAAGATATCAAGTAAAACAGTCATCAAAGTAACATTAAAGACCATCCATGCTCACAAAGGCATGAAAAATTCTTGCTTGGGAATGTCAAAGTATCCTAAAATTGCTGTTGTACTTTAAAGTGTAGTAGATAGGTATCTGGTAAAAGACATAGTACTAACAACACTGGTTTGCCAATGCAGATGTGATTCACTCATAACGAGTTATGTATGTGCATGGGCTGTAGCATAAGGTGCTATAGAACCTGAACAGAAATGGATGAAATATCACACCATCCAAAACAAAGAAATTTTGTGTGCAGTATTGGTCACAGTAGCAATACTACTCATATCAGCTTTTGGGAATATTATTTTTATCAGAGTGAAATGAAGTCTTTCCTTTAACTTGCGATGTCTAAATAGATGCCTGTTTCTCTAATCCACATTATATAATTCTTATTCTAATGAAATCTATGATAATTTACTCAGACTTGGGTTCTTTTTCTCCCATGCATGGGAGACTTATGGAATGTGTTCAAACTTCAAACCTGATTCACTTAATTATCTGAGTATTTGAGCAGTTCATTTTAAACTGTGTGATTTATGGATTTAAACTGCTCTGTTAATTTGGGTCTTTAGGAGGACAGGATTTGGGACCTTTCTAAACCTTTAGTAATAAAACTATGAAACAGAGAAATAAACTGTGAAAGGTAACTGATCTTGAAAAGGTTCCTGTTTTGTTTGATAGTCCATGAGATCCCACAGTGTCAGTTGCTGAAAACATTGTATTCATTTGTTGAGTATTCTCCTTTTATATTTCATGAGACTATGCATTATGACTGTTTGCAAGTATTACTGTAAAAATGTCAATTATTTTGATTCAAATTAAACCAAATCAAGATATCCTATTATTTTTCCGTTTTCAAAATAATAGTATGTATCTTTTAATAGTTTAAACTGAAAATTTAAATTTCAACTCCTGATAAAGTGTTTTGGGATGGAATTAAAATACATGAGTTAAAAATTTAGTTAAAAACTAAGTTATTGTCATATGTTGGTAAATCATCATCTCTTCTATTTAACTACTTGGAAAAACAGTCTTAACTTCTAAGCAAAGTTAATTCTAGGTATATTTCAAAGCATGAATATTGACAAGAAAAATGCTGTTTTGGTCAGTTTTTACCTAGGTTCTGTAGTGTTCCTCTGTTCCAAATTCATCACTCCAATTCAAGACTTCAGTAGGAATGATTTGCATAGTCCATATAAATAATAATGTTGTTTTTCTTACAGGAAAAGTCAGAGTGAACATTGGTAGAGAGTAGATATTGTTGAATTAGGCTACTTTAGAGAGAACATTTGAGAGATGGTAGGCAATCATGTTTTATAGCAAAATCAGACTATATATATTAAAATAAAACTGAAGAGGGATATGGTTGTCATTTAGGCAAGCAATTTACTGTGTGTATAGATTACATTAAATGGATAATAAGAAAGTGCATTAATATTTATTTAATGACTGCCTTACATTAGAATTTGCAGTAAATGTCTAATGTTATTTTTAATCTCTGCTCTCCCTTATGCTCCTTTGGCTCCAAGACATAATAAAAGACATTTTATTGCATAGGGCTGATATAGGTACATAAACAAAAGATAACATAAAATCCAAGAATATTTTAACCAGATATCTGAGAAAGGGAAGGAATGTTGTATTTAGCTATGAAATTTTCCCTTCAACTTGAAAAAATAAATGGAGAACACTCCCCCTCTCTTCTCACCGAGAATATTGCATGTTTATATATTTGGCCACCAGTTGTGATGATATCTTTTTGTTTGCTATCTGAGTAGATAAATATTTTAGCAGGAAAAAAATATTATCTGCTGTCCTTATTGAGATGAAATTTAAATTATTTCTTTCAGTATCTTTTGAATTCTGAAAGATCAGAGAGCTAGAAAGCAGGGGAGTTCTTGATATTTGCCTGCTGCTTTGTTGCATTCGTCCGGCCTCTTAATATAGTAACATATTAGTTCAGACAGTTGGGAGTGGTTTTGTAAACCAGGATGGTCTAAACCCATTAATCTCTCATGTTTTTTTCTGCTTATGGCTTTCTGCCTTTACCTTTTTGATGGTCTCTGCCAGCTGAAGCGTTCTGTTATTCAGGAGCTAAGGGCTTACATCATTGCTGCCACTAGAAAAAACATGGCTACTTGCCCGGCTGTAAGTCCTGTATATCATGTGAAACCATGTGTCTGTCACTAATCATTGTTGTATTATTTTGATTACTGTGGAAGCCTGAGCTCCCTCTATAAAGGATCAGGACTTCTCAGTGTTGGGGAACTGCTCATCTCTGAATGACAGAGCTTGCATTGGTCGTCTTTTTCTCTCCCTTCCAGTTCTGTCATCTGTGGATCTGTTCAAGGTTTTGTTGTTGGGGTGAGGGGAAGGGAAAGCGGTAGTTCTTTCTTTCTTTCATTCTTTCTTTTTAGTCTAATGTGTGTTTTTCCTGCCTCTAGGCTGTTTCTCATCCTTAGAGATCTGTGAAATGTCTCACTCTTGCGGCAAGTCGTCTTATGGCACCAACTGATCCTGCAAGCCTTGTTGCCTTGTTTCCTAAACTAGTAGTGCCAACTTTTTTTTTTTTTTTTTTTAATCTACCTGAGCAATGGTGTTACAAAAGTTTGTCAGTTAGATCCTGGTAGCGTGGTAGCTTTAGGTTCTTTATCTGTGGAAATTTTAAATGACATTCTGCATCTGTTAATACTGTTGAAGATGGGTTATGTGACTTCTGTTCTACTATGACAATGCTTATCTTTCTAGAGCATTTTGTGTATGCTGATGCAAAACAAATCATTAGTGTTTATACTTACAAAATATTGTCTGAAATGCTATAGAGCAAAAGCTTTGTATTTTACTTCATGAAAAGTGTTACAGATGTAAAAGGTCAGTGGTACAAGATGATTGTAAGCATATGAGGAAGGTACATGTCTTGAATGTATTTATCGTACTTGTATGGAAATAAGCATGCTTTTCTGTCTGGTCCTGTATCTCAATGCTTGAAATATGTATGATAAGTATCTCCAAGTGCCTTTGTGATTACTACCATGCTGCTTTGACGAATGGAGTGTCATCCTTGAAACTCAAATGAATCCTTGAGCTACTGCCTCATTCTTTTTGAAGTTTCCTTTCAAAACACATTTCTGGAAAGATACCATGTTCAAATAGTTGATGATGATGACTGGACAGAACTACAGAATGATTGAGTATGGAATGGACCTTTGGAGATCATCTAGTCCACACCCCTGCTCAAAGCTGAGTCAGCTACAGCAGGTTGCTCAGGATCTTGTCATGTTCGTTCTGAGCATCTCCAGAATGGAGACTCCAAAACCTTTCTGGGCAGCCTGTCCCAGTGTTCAACCACCCTCACCATTAAAAAAAAAAAAAATTTCCTTATGTTTACTTGGAATTTCTGTATTTCAGTCTGTG